>NC_136494.1:120746234-120901234 GCF_053919585.1 Euprymna scolopes
ATGAACTATTATTAAATGAATAGCAATTTAACAGTAATGTCTAATCAGGATTAAAGCAAAGGATAACGAGACTTCTGAAAATCACGCGTTACTACGACGATACATGTACGAGAAAGGAAATAGTTTCTCTCTTTTTCTTATACATTAATTTTTACAGAGCCAACACAAACTAGGAAACTACTTTTTCGTAGTTGACTGAAGTTTTGCTAGTCCTGTTCTGATCTAGAAGGTTCACTCTCCTAGACTTTTCTTTTTCCCTTTGAGAAGCGGTTAGTTTATTGCTACTCGCCTGGGGCGCCCTATCAAGGAATGTAGACGAACAAATATGAAGATAAAGATAACAATCCGCAAATAAATGAATAAATACACAAATTACTTATCTCAAAGGATTCCAACAAAGAAACAATCAATCCATATATCTATAAAAGTGAACGTGTCTGTGTGTGTGTCTGTGTACATTTCCCTACGCAATAACTCTGTCAATTTTAAGTCTACTGACTCGAAATTTGATATACAGGGTATTGAGATTTAGGAACATCTACGTGATCAGTTTTCGGCCAGAAATTTGGCCGTTAAGGGGTCAAAGTTCAACGATTTGACTTTTAAGAACTATACCAAACTCCTTCGACAATTTTGGGTATAAACGCTTGAAATTTTAGATATATGTTCCTTGGACATGGATCTAACTTAATAACTTCATTTGAGCCCAAAACAATAAATGTTAAGGGGTCATAATAGGGGCAGAGTTAAAAACAAATTGACCTCTGCAGTCTCTTCCAAATTACTCAGACAATTTCTGGTCTAAACATTTGAAATTTTACATAAAGGGTATTCAGAAATAGGGCAAGCTTTTTAATCGGTTTGGGTCGAAAATTTTTATTGTTACTAATATATAAATGTATGTTGTATATTTGCATGTCTGCCTAAAACTTTCGACAGAGGCGCCGGGTTTTTACAAGATCAGTATCGTTTTAAAGTCGACCCTTCAGACGACAAATATCGAAAAATTGCCTAAACACATTAATATCTTCACCTTCAACTCGGCACTATTCTACAGGGAGGGGTCGCTTTTTTCGCCGATATTTTCGAAAGTCATCCTCTCCTTCTGATTGTCTAGCCTTAATTTAAACCCACGTAACTTCTCATTTGGCGGTGGTCGTAACAGCAAAGACGTCACGTTTTTTCCGTTTTTTTCCTCCTTGGCGGTAGGGGTTCGAGCCTGCCTTCCAACTACCACTTTTTTTTTGTTTTTGCTCAACATAGACCTGCAAACACCCGGGCAACGCCGGGCTAAAATGCTAGTATATAATAAAGATTCCTTTAAAAAAAAAAAAGAAGGTCGGGGAGTACATCGGTCAAAACGCGGTGAAAATAACGCGCATTATGAGACAGTAGTTAGAATCATCCAAATGATCAAATATATTGAACTGTGTTTTTATTTTCTTTCATCGATTTGCTTTCAATGATTTTGTTTTGATAACCTTGCAGTATGAACGGAGAGAAAGAGAGAGAGAGAGAGAGAGAGAGAGAGAGAGAGAGAGAGAGAGAGAGAGAGAGAGAGAGAGTGGAGGGGTGCCCTTTGATGTTTCTGCCATTAACATCGATCAGTCTGGGTATTATAATCATAGTTTATACAAAATTATGATTGATTTGGGAAGATTTTTGTTTTTGTTTTTCATTTTATCCTTTTCGCTCGGATAGAAGTTGTCTTGATAGACAAGGTGTTATCCGAATATTGTGCAGCTGTGGAGAAACCGAGTCAAACGCTTCCTTATCGTCGTTCTGCGGTTCGCTTTTCATAGCTTTCGTAAATCCCATTAAGATATTCTTTTTTTGATCTTGGGTGGTAGTACATATGTCGATCTCTATGCTTTAAGCTTTTATTTAGTTTGCTTACTTTGAAAGTAACCTTGACACAAAATCTATTCTGACACATTCAATAGAGCATTCAACGATAGTGAGTCGAACTTCTGTGCAAGCTAAACCGCGAAAGCTTCATTCTAAAAAAAATCTATATTATAAAATAAAATACGTATGAAATACGTTTATAAGCCAAATTACAACACAATATTATGAAACATAAACAACTATATTTATTTGTTTAAATTAATATTTTAGCGATAGACGCCATCCATAGAATTTTATACATATTTTTTCGTTTTTTTTTCTCGCTATGATAGTAAATTGAAGAAAAAGTTAGTACAGTGTATAAAATTTTGAAGAGGGTATCTATCGCCGAAATATTAATTTTAAACAAATAAATATTTGTTTATTTTTCATAATATTTCGTCGTAATTTGGCTTATAAAGTCATTTCGTACGTATTTTATTTTAAAACTTAAACAACACTTATATCACAGAAAATGCAACTCTGACTTTCTAATTGATATTATATTTCTCTTGATCTGTCTGTCAGCCTGTCTGTCTGTCTGACTGTCCGTTCCACATTTTCTTGGAAACTACTGAGTCGATCTTACTGAAATTTTGTATTGACCTTTACTATCCGTTTGATGCGCAGTTATGTATTAATAGGGAGTAATATGGACTAGTCATCACATTACCACATTTACTCTTTTTTCTTAAACTACTTGGCCGATCTGGATAAAATTTTGTATATACTTTTATGAAGATTTGGTACCTTTTTAGGCACAGTTAGATTAATAGGGAACAATAGCGATAAGTATTGAATGCTAGTCTCTTCCAAATTACTCAGACAATAGAGTAATAGCGATGAGTATTTAATGCAACAGCACAAATTTAACTTTATTTAGCTATCAATTTGGCATTCATTCTAAGTTAAGGGATTATAACTTTTGCTCGTTTTTAAGGGCTAAATATTGAGTGGTTTAATAAATATTTTTAATTACAAAAATATAAGCTATACACTAAATATGTATTAGAAAACTTAGGATAAAACAATTTTATTTTCTGCCCTGTTTCTTTCGAATGTTCCCACTTTTTACGTAATGTTTCGTCAATTTCTTTCTTCGGCGGAAAACCGATGCACGTCGATATTTCTATAAGTCCCTTTCTCACATTATTGCAACAATGATCGTATATAATAATATTCGAAACTGAGGTTACATCAAAGGTAGGTCATTCTCATATTCATATCCAGGGTTACCAGATTGACCTCTTTAAAACCAAATTTCGCGAATTTGCCCTTTTCTTTGAAACATTTTGTTTATCAAAAATTGTATTTAGTTTTTTTTTTTCAAAGCGTAACGTAATACATTTATAACTTAAAATATTGCAGCATTAAGAATTTATATTGATATTAAATTGATTTTTGTTATTCTTAATGCTGCAATATTTTAAGTCATAATTTAAAAAATATTTTTTACTCGAATATCTTGTCTTTTTCTTTTTCAGTTGTAACAACTACAACTTTTACTTTTCTTAGCTTAATCTTAACCATATTACTTTTCATGCTTGCATTTTTCTATGTAATATTCTTAATATAAATAATATTAATACACACACACACACACACACACACACACACACACATATATATATATATATAATCATTTTATTACCTAGAGACACTAGTGTTTCATCCTTCCTGAATCATCAGTGCAGATCTTTACTATTGTCGCTGGTCATGAGATTCAAACACCGCAACGAAACCATCTTTGTTTCCATTTAGCCAACACAAACCGTAACGATATTCAAGTAAATTTAAACAGGCCGCTCGCTGTTGCTCGGTCTTAAAATACGCATAAATATTATATTTTTTAATTAACGCAGAATTCTTATTCATTATAAGCGGAAATACCGTACGTATTAAACGTAACGTTAAATTCTTTTAAAAATATGAAGTAAAAACAAAAAAAAAAAAAACGAAAAGAAACTGAGCCATGTGCAAACGAGTATTATTTTGTTTTCTAAACAGTTAATTTTTGTAAGTAAAAAACGACAATACTCGAGCTGATATTGAAACCAAAACCTAGAGAACCATGTTCAATAACCATTAGACAAGATCAAGAAGTGTTTTCAAACCTATTTATTCTTAACATAAGTTATCTGTCATCTGTGAATGATTCACGCATGCGCATTTGTCAAAAAGTTCACAAACAAATTAAAATCCGTTGACCTCACACGTATCTATTTTTCAATTTTGACTCCGTAGCAGCCCTTTACATGATGAAAATAGATTAAAAAATATTCCACATTTCTAATACCCTATATACCAAATTCCAAGTCTGTAGATAAAAAAATTCGTTGAGTATATAGGTTGAGAATTGGCTTCACACAACATTCTCACTTTTATAGATATATAGATATATAATTAAAACTTAGCTTAAAATTTATTATAGTTTTATTGCAGTACCGATCATCAACAGTTTACTAGCTTTTCCATAACGCCTTCCATCATTAACCGTAAATGAAACCCTGGGCATTTTTTGTGCGTTTTACTCAGAAATAGTTGGATTACGCAAGTAGTTATTTTTGTTTAATTGGCATCTAAATACCAAAGTAAATATGCATATATGTGTCTGCATTTAGCAAGACATTCTTTTTTAATTTGATTCAACTTTTTTGTTTTATTCAATTAATGTTACATGAATAGATCTGCAATGCACACCTCTGGTGATCGCTAATGCCGTGAAATTGTATTGTATTAATCTAAATATGATTTTTATTATTTTGATTCGAACAACTGTTTAAAGCGTGAATGTTATTTACACAACATTTTGGCCGATATAACCACCGACCCTTTTCCGGTGCGATTTGTTAAACTTGTAAATCTGTACGAAATTTCGAACTTTTAATTTAATCCACGGGGGTCGGTCGTCTTCGTTCTATCAGGCATAGCCAAGTAAAATGTATTGTATAATTATATTCTGAGTATCACCCGTATTGATGATTAAACCCTCAACCTTCAACCTCTTTCACTTAGAACTGATTAAACAGCACTTTTATCCATTACGTTAGTAATCATCACTTCATGCAGACAAGACACAGCTCAAGGACAAGCTACGTGCTGAAGTCTGATTTGTTCAACATCAAAATTAGCAACCGACACATGCAAAAGCAATGCATACACGTATATATAATGGCATTTACGAAACTACCTGTGAGCTTTATACGTTTAGGAAACATACAGAAAGAAAAAAATATATACTGGATTCTGTCAAGTAAACTCTGAGTGCTCTGAGTGGCACTTCCCCAGATGTGGCAACAGTATATCATCTATGAACTGTAATATCTGAACGTATTTACCATGCGCTGGATAAGGCAGGGAGAGGCTAGGGCAGTAGCTGTAGATATATCTAAATCTTTTGACAGGGTATGGCATGTAGCTCTAGATAAATCTAAGGCTTTTGGCGAGGTATGGCATGAAAATAAGATCCTATGATATTACTAAACAAATACTTAACGTAATTAAATCCTTCGTAAATAAGAGAAGAATCCATGTCATCATCGATGGTCGTACACCAAAAAAATATGATATAAATGCAAGTATACTTTGAACCTTTATTATTCCTGATATTTGATCTTTGAACCTTTATTATTCCTGATATTCGTAAATGACCTCCTTGATAAAATTGTCTTCGAGATGGGTATATTTACTGACGACACCACACTTTATAACAGACACGAGGGGAAAAGGAATGAACACATATTCAAGGCAATGGCGGAACCCCCAGAGGAAGACGTCTAGTCTGTAGTGGAATGAGGACATAAATGTATGATAACATTTAATGCTACTAAGACTA
The DNA here is from genome assembly GCF_053919585.1 of Euprymna scolopes. Lineage (NCBI taxonomy): Eukaryota > Metazoa > Mollusca > Cephalopoda > Sepiida > Sepiolidae > Euprymna > Euprymna scolopes. The sequence continues at coordinate 120,751,957 of NC_136494.1, forward strand.
AGCTTGTTTCCTTTAATAATTACAAGCAACCTTTTCAACTATTGACAGCTATGGCTAATAATAAATTACCTTAAAGTACTTCGTTTAAACGCCATGACTTAATATCCACAGGGAACATGAATTGGAACAGACACGTTGAGAGTATTGCAAAGGCTGCTGCAAATAAGATAGGCTTTCTCTACCGTGCTAAGAAGTTACTTACGTCTGAGAGCATCCTGTAGTTCTACAAGGCCACGTTCGCCCATGTGTGGAGTATTGTTGACACATTTGATCTGGTGCATCTGCTACTAGTCTCTCAATCTTAGACAGAGTTCAAAAGAGAACTATCAACCTAATAGGTCCTACAAGTCAGCTAGGCTTCAACCTCTGTCCCCTCGATGAAATGTTGCTAAATGCCAGAAAACCTTCTACTTTAATGATTTCTTCCCTCGGACTGCTAGACTTTAGAATTCCCTTCCATGCTCCTGCTTTCCTGACTGTACTGACATGCAGAAGTTCAAGTGAAATGCAAACGTACATATTGCTGCTCAACTCGCTACATAGTATCCCTGCAAATTATGTCCCAGATAGTAGTCCCTTACATCAATGTGGCACTGTGCCTTGTTTGGGGTGAAAATGCAAAATAAATAAATAAATAAAAACTCTTGTATAGGTCTCAGATTTTTTTTGTGTCTCTTTAAAAATTACTAATGGCTGTCCTAAAGTCTTTCAATTTAATACCAAAGAAACATCAGACAAAATTTGTTTAGAATCAAAACCGATGCGTGACGTTTTTTTACTCTTGTACGTAAATTAGGCTTGAAAACCTTCAGCTCGTCTGGTCAGGTGTATTTGTGTATACGTTTTCTTTCTGTTGCTTTGCAACAATCTTCTTTACTCTCACTATGTAAACGTATTTTTAATTCACTTTCTTGTTGTAGGAAATGGTGTTTTCTCTTTTGGTAGGAAATGGTGTTTTCTCTTTTGTAGCGCCCTTTGTATATTTTGTTCGTCTTTTCTTTTTATTCTTCCGCTTGGCATACCATCTCCCACTTAACTCAGCAAGTCCTGATCGGCTAAAACCTTCCGCCCGAGAGTAAAAGATGTTGCCCTGAAAATAGTTCGAGCGTAATGGGAGATCGATTTTAATAATAGCAGACAATAACGGAAGGCGTTCATTCGCGTGCATTCTGTCAACGGGCCCCAAAGGGAAAGAAACGATTTCTCAAAAATGACACATTCGCAATCTAATAAACTGAGTCAAGGATTCCACGAAAAAAGTTTACATAAAAATGCAACAAAAGGAATTGGCTTTCGCTACTTTTCCCATATTTATTTAACGCTACGAGAAGAATGTTAACGCAGTGATGTGATTACATTTGTCGTGAGTTTGATTAAAGTGTCTCATTTTTTATGGACATCGGTTATAGTTTTTGTTCTGGTGGCTGACATACTTTCACATTTCAACTCTCCACAGTTTCTCTTTCCCCCATCTCTATACCCATCTCTCTCTCTCTCTCTCTCTCTCTCTCTCTCTCTCTCTCTCTCTCTCTATATATATATATATATATATATATATATATATATATATATATATGTGTGTGCGTGTGTGTATATATATATGTATATATATATGTATATGTGTATGTATATGTGTATGTATATATATGTATATATGTATATATATATATGTACAGTCCTGGTCAAAATCATCAGACCATTTAAGAAAGTAAGCGTTTACGCATAATATCGAATTTTTAATCAAACAAATGGTTGAAACCATTGGCAAAAGGGAAAATATGATGGGAAAAAAATGAAATCTGCTTCATTCGAAACTTTAACCCTGATCTAATAATTATGTTTTTAAAAAACAAACATTTTCACCTGGTCAAAATGATAAGACCACTTTAATAAAATCGGCTAGTTTTGAAAAAAATGAATACGAAAAGCTTTCTATGTTACTAAAAGCAACTTGTTAGTGGATAAAAAAAATATTACTAAATTAGAAATGGCAAAAGGGAAACCATTATCAGAGTTTGATAGAGGAAGGATCTTTGAGCTTAATAAGGGTGGACTCTCCCATAGATACATTGCAAACGAAGTGAATCGTAGAAAAACGGTCATCACAGATTTTTTAAGAAATCTAGATCAATTCGAGTCCAAGTCGACCAAAAAAAAAAAAAATAATAATAATAAATAAAAAATAACCACATCACTGGATCGCCGTATCAGAAGAAGTTAAAAAAAAAACTCCAGTATGAGCTCAAGTCGATTGAAAAGCCAAACAGCAGCAGAATGTAATCCTAAAACCATCAGAAGGCATCTGAAAATTAAGGGTTTCAATCATTTAAAGCGACTGCAGAAACCACGTCTTCTTGAACGGTACAAAACTAACCGACTTAAATATGCCGCCAAATACCAGACTTGGGATGAAGAGAAGTGGGAAAATGTAATTTTCTCCGATGAGAAAAAGTTTAATCTAGATGTTCCAGATGGATTTCAACACTATTGACATGAGAAAAATTTGCCCGAAGAGACTTTTTCAACTCGGCATTGTGGAGGAGGGTCTTTAATGATCTGGGGTGCTTTCTCGTCAGCTGGGACCCTAAAGTTGCAAGTAGTGAAAGGCCGGCAAACATCATTGAAGTACATTTCAATGCTTGAAAATGCTTCTATCAGGACTGAAGGTCCACGTCTGTGTGGAAGAAATTAGGGTTTTCAGCAAGACAACGCTGCGATACACACTTCTCGACAAGCACGAGAATACTTTTCTTCAAATAATTGTTAGATCATCCAGCATGTTCTCCGGACCCCAATCCCATTGAAAATCTTTGGGGATGGATGGCAAAAGAAGTGTTCAAGGATGGAACCCAGTATGATTCGATAAAGGAACTTTCTGATTTAGTTTTCAGTACATGGGATAAAATTCCTTCGCAACTGATAAAAAAACTTAGTCGCAAGCATGCCGAAGAGAATTTTTGAAGTAATTCGTAATAATGGAGGCTATGCTAAATACTGAGACTCTTTTTAGTAATTTATAATTGCCTTTTGTTAGATAAATTATCAGTGGTCTTATCATTTTGATTAGGTGAAAATGTTTGTTTTTTCAAAAAAAATTATTAGATCAGGGTTAAGGTTCGAATGAAGCAGATTTCATTTTTTTCCATCATATTTTCCATTTTGGCAATGGTTTCAACCATGTGTTTGATTAAAAATTCGATAATATGCGTAAACGCTTACTTTCTTAAGTGGTCATATGATTTTGACCAGGACTATATATATATATATATATATATATATATATATATATATATATATATATATATATATGTATATAGGTATATATCTCTATATATATAAAGGATGAGCCCAAAGAAGATTGACAGTAAAAAAAAGAAAACATTTATTTAGAGATTACGTATCCGGACAACTATAAGTAATAAGACAATTATATTAATGAAAATTAAAGGTAATTTATAAACACAAGTGCTCAAACTGTTTTTCTTCTTGATTTACACAGCTTTGAAGTCTGCCTCTTACGTTTCGACAAACATTTTCTACTTTTGGCTCATTCAAATAATAACATTTTAAAAATTGTTCGTTTAATGCTTTGGATGCTAAAGAAAACAAAAGGAAACAAAAAGAAAAAGAAAGGGGAAAAAGAACAGGAACAGAAAAAGAGGTATTTTATATGCTTAAAATTCTTCCGTTATAGGTTATTTTAATATATTTGAACTGTTTATTGAGTTCTTTATGAAAAAGATGCTGTTTATTCTTTCAATTTTAAACTCTTTTCAGCCCCAAACGGAACCTTTTCTAACTCAACTTCAATCAATGCAATGGAGATAATCTTGCAAAGTTCTGAAAGCCAATTTAAAATTCATAATAATTATTTTTTTATTTATTTTACTTTATTCTTCTTACTATGTATACTATATACTATGTTTATATTCTTTTACCCGCCCTAATGTGAATTCCTTTTAAATAGTCTGAAGAAACCCATCATATACAAATTTTATTATAAAAGCCTTATTTATCAGATAGGACAAATTTATTAAGTTTAAAAACCAATTCTAACTATAATTACATTTTTCAAAAAACTTTTATATTAACTACAAATTTAAATTTAAAATTATACTACCCGACTTCAATTTAAAATTAAAAACCAATTCCAATATCAAATTAAATCTAGTTTTAATACATGTTTTTCGGGGGGGGGGAGAATGTTTGTCTAGCCTAAATTATTTGTATCCTATACTAAACTTTTACAATAATATATCTTTTTTGTCAATAAAATAATTTAAAATTAAATTAAATTAAAATATAAAATATAAATTATATAAAATATAAGTTATAAAAATATAATAAAAAATAAAAATGAATAAAAAAAACAATATCTAAAAAATATAGAAAGGTTTTTAAAATTAAAAAAAAATTAAATAAAGTAAAAATATATATTTTTTAATTCATGTTTTTTTACCGTCCCAGTTTATAAGGAGTGCTCTCCTTCTATGTATACAATTTTTCAGGGATACGCTAAAAAGAGCTTGATATGAGCATCTAAAACGGTCCCCTATTACTAGGTTTGAAACTGACGGTACCGATAACTTATCTAATCTAACCTTTCTGTAAATAAAAATAAATATAATACTCTCTTATTTTCGAAATTTTTCCTCATAATAGAGCACTGCTGAAATCCTTTTTATAAAAAGACATCTCTCTCTCTCTCTCTCTCTCTATATATATATATATATATATATATATATATATATATATATATATACACACACACTTTATTTACTTTTACATGAGCAGTAATATGTTGCTTCGCAGTCATGAACATGTTTCGGTCAGCTAGTTACCAGTAAGTAGAAATCCCTTCAGGTAATACAGTTTATACGAAAGCAAAGTTTGTATCGCCTGATGAGGTTTCTAGTTAGGTATTGAGCACTGTTTTTTTACATATGCAACACCACTTATCAAGGCCCAGAGGCCATTCTAGGATAAGGATTAAAGAGTGCACAGTAGTAAAATTGGACAATATAGTAATCGTTAGTAATGGAAGTTCGGTAAATTTGTTAACTTATATGGAATGACTCATCAAGAACTTGTTTACATTGGACTTGAACACAACCATATTGTAGTCAGCTGGAAAACAGGAAAACGGAAGACAGTTCCACTGGCGTGCAGTTTTAAGAAAGCAGCTTTGTTCATGGAATCTACATTAAGGTTTAGGCACAGATAAAGAGTGGGGGGAATTATTGATAGTGTCTTCAGCTAGATGAGTGTTTCTTGATAAAGTTTGGCAAGGGGGACCATAGATTGAATCTCATTCGAGCACTTGCCATGAAAATAACGATAACGCAGAGACAAACTCGCTACATCTCTTCTGTGAGAAAAAGGTTACAGGAAAGAGAAAAGAACATCCTTCTAGGCTACGAAGTCTATTTTGAACTTTATCCAGGCATGATAATTCTTTTCTGGCAGCTTCTGCCTAGATGTGGTAACAGTACTCCATCCTTGGACGTACCTGGATCTTATATAGATAGAAAATTGCATCAGGAGTGAGATATCTACTGGATCGATAGAAGGATCCTACCATTTTTCCAGCGGCTTTGACAACGGATTTGATGTATGTGTACCATTTCAGATCAGGAGTAAAGGTCAAGCCCAGAAGCTTGCCAAAACATGAGGTCTCCCCAAGACAAGAGCTATTCATTTCAATTGATGCCGGATGGAGATCAGAACGCCGATGATGTAAAGATAAAAGCTTGTTTATAGATGCATTAAAAGTAACAGCTACCTCTTTTCCCATTGTACCACATGCTGAAGATCAGAGGAGAGAGAATCGGTGAGAACTTGGTCGTTTACGGTCTTTGGTGTGCTACCATAGATGGTAGTGTCATCAGCATAAATGTGTACGAATGATGTAAGGATGTGATTTAGAAGATCATTAATGCAGATCAGGAAGAGAGTTGGGTCCAGGATGGATCCCTGAGGGACTCCAGCATTAATACTGTGAACTTCTGATTTTTGCCCATCAACCACTACTCTTATGAACCTATCAGAGAGAAATGATTTAAGAATTGAGAAAACATTTCCAGCTATACCGTAGCTGGAGATCCTGTGAAGTAAACCTTTATGTCATACCCTATCAAAGGTCTTTGATATGTCAAGAGCAATTGCCCAAGAAAGATTGCCTCCATCGAGAGATTCGCTAATCCTATGAGATATAACTGTAAGCCAATCTGCTGTAGATCTAACAGAACGGAAATCATATTGTGTGTTATTTTTGCTGAGATTGTTGATTACTTCTCTATTTAACGCAAATTCCAGCAACTTACTTATGATCCATTGGAGACTTATTAGCCTATTCTTAGAGGGAGATGAGTGATCACATGAACTCTTAAATACAAGGCATACTGATGAGATTTTCCAGGGTGATGGGAAGCAATTTTCTTGAAGACAACGTTTAAAATTTTGTAGGTATGGGAGCTAGTTCTGGTGTAAGTTTCTTGAGTACTATAATTGGAATACCGTCAGGGCCGGTTGCTTTACTGGAATCAAGGTTTTTGATCAGCTTGGCAACATTACACACAGATATTTATATATCACATAGCGTGTTTTCTGATACAGGAGGAAATATTGGGGGTTGGCAGCCTTAGTCGCAAAGGGTAGAATTAGTTGCAAAGTTCTTGGCAAAGAGTTTGGCTTTGTCTGATGATGACGAAATTACTTCAGATCCATTGATGATAGTTGAGATAGAGCACACGCTTCTTTTCAGGATTCTGTTTGCTATTTGCCAAAACTGGTGGGAACCAAGCTATTTCTCACCTACTTTGGACTTGCTGGACTGAGCATACAACTCTCTTGAGTTATCTATTACTTTTTTACAGTGGTTGCTGGTAGTCCTGAAAGCGGCTTTAATCTCAGGGCATCTATTACGTTGGAAGCAATGGAAAAGGTGATTTCTGTGCGCAATGGCAGCGGGACATTCTGGCGAGGACAACGGCTGGCTGTTAAGTTTCTGCTGGAACATTTCCGAGAGTATGAAACGGTCTATACGTACAATTAACCATTCCGTCAGATCTGATACTATAGAGGACACATCCTTTTTAAATGTGGAACGCAGAGGCAGATCTGATATAAATGTACGGAAGCTATTCCAATCAGCCACAGAGTATCGATATTGTTATGTGTTGAGGCATTATGTTGAACAAAGATGGCGGCGTAGTTCAGATCAGATCCTGAGTGCAATTGGCAGTAACCAAGAGGGCGGCCAAGAATCAAATGCGGTCCGTGACGTAGTTAACGGCGAATTGATTGAATCCAAAATTCGACAATTTTTATAGTAATTTTGGAAGGTTTTCATTGGTTGATTAGCACAGCCGGTGGTTAGAAAAACGATTGGCGAATTGATTGGTCACATACCCCCCCCCGCTAAGAGTCAAAAACAGTTTACACACCCTTTTTTATATAATAAAGGATTTTTCCATTATATCAAAAAGGGTGTGTGTAAACTGTTTTTATCGTAACCTACGAAAATACCTTTTTCGCTTTTAGTATTTAGGTATTTTCTATAAATGCAAAACTATCTGACCCAAATATATGCATTCTGTTCATTTTAGGTTTTACACCGCAAAATGCTTCATTTGGTGTTTTGTCTAATCTTTTATTGAACGATCTATTTCTGATATATGCTGCTGCCATTAAAGCGTAAGACCATAAACTATGCACCAATTTCGATTTGATGAGTAGACATCTTGTCATCTCAAAAAGGGTTCGCCATGCTCTTTCAGCGGTGCCATTTTGGAAGGGGGAATAAAGCGAAGATTTCTCGTGTTTAATACCGTGGTTAATTAATAGAAGTTCAAAGTCTTTACTAGTAAATTCAGTCCCATTGCCTGACCGAATACATTTTACCGGGTCGTACGGAAATATCAGCTAAATATTTCTTAGTAGCAAGGATAGTGTCGGATTTTTTTTTTTTTAGAAAATGAACTATAATTAAACCGGAAATATCATCAATAAACTTCAAAACGTACCTTAGATTATTTCTCCCTATCGGGCTGACCGGACCTGCTAAGTCACAATGCACAAGTGAGAGCATTTTCGTAACCTTTTTGTCTGGTATTCGGCTTATATATTTTGTCATTTTCCCCTGTGCACACACATCACAATTTGGGAGATCGTCTGAAGGTATTATTTTCATGCCTTCGACTACATTTGGTAATTTTTAAATATCAGCTGTATTGCAATGTCCTAGAATTTTATGTCAGGTTTCCAAGTTGTGACAGGCAGTTTTCGAAGGAACCATACGTTTTAAATAATATAGTCGGCCATTTTCTTTAATGTCAAATACAGTTCCATTGGGGTATATCAATTTTGACTTGTTTTGGCCAAACTTTATATTCACGCCGTGTTTAATTGCAGCCTGCACGGAAAATATGTCTTGCTTAAATGTAGATATGAACAGAGCATTTTTAGAATACAGTTACAGATTACGCCTTTATTACTTTTTAGGGATATTTTAGCATCGCCTCTTTTCAAGACTTTATCATTTATTTGACTACCGTCGGTAAGTTCGACAAAATGACTTTGTGAATTAAAGTTTGAATCAAAATTAATAAAATTAGATTCCTTGGCGATAACGTGTGCTGTAGCACCACAGGCTACAAGGAGATTTTTACCGTTTGTGGTATTGTCAAAGTTACATGTGAATAGAAATGTATGTTCTTCCTCAAAGTTCCCAACGTTTTTTATTGAGTCCATTTTAGAGCGTTTATATCGACATTGGAAACTTTTGTGGTTGGGTCGTCCACAATTATAGCAGATAATTTTATTCTTTTTCTTGGGAAAATTACTTTTGGGGAACACGGTGCGGTGAGATGTGTTATTTAGTGGTGACTGTTTTCGAGAAACATTTTTGAACTTCATAATATTGCTGGAGTTATTATTGTCCACGAGCATACGATTAGTCTCTTCGTAATTGCGCAATGCCACTTTAAATTCGCTGAACTTTATGGTTTTGTCTTTTTGCGTTATAACAGTTCTAAATGGTTTAAAATCGGCTGGAAGTCCTTTGAGGGTCATTGATATCAACAAGCTATCGCTTATTATTTCACCTGAGAGTTTTAAGGCATTGGCGGTTGTTTATGCCCGTATAACGTAGTCGGTAATAGCTCCATCCTCGTTACGTTTCAGAGACGTGAGTTCTGTATATAGTGATATAATTGTCGGTTTCTCTTTTGATAAATAATGTTCTCTGAATATGTTCAATGCTTTCCGTTCGTCATCCAAGGCGTCTCTTATAACCAGAGAGACTTCTATCGTCAAAGCATTGAATCAGTTCTGCAAAAACAGCCGCTTTCTTTTCGAGAAATTCGGGGTCATTAAGATTCTCTGTTGGAGATTATATGAGTTTGTGTAGTTTTCGAATCCTTAGATATCCCAGAAATTTTACCTGCCACAATTCGAATTTAGATTCCGATCCGTCAAAGAAAAGAAGATGTCTGGGCGCATAACCTGTCAAATGTTGAAACATTATGTTGAACAAAGATGGCGGTGTAGTTCAGATCAGATCCTGAATGTAATTGGCAGTAACCAAGATGACGGCCAAGAATCAAATGCGGTCGGTGACGTAGTTAGCGGCGAACTGATTGAATCAAAAATTCGGAAATTTTTATAGTAGCTTTGAAAGGTTTTCATTGGTTGGTTAGCACAGCCGATGGTTATAAAAACGATTGGCAAATTCATTGATCTCATACCCCCCCGCTAAAAATCAAAAGCAGTTTACAGATCTACTGTATGATAGTAAGGTACGTCTGAGGACTTATTTCATTTCATTTTTATCCTAACTGATACAACAGACTGGTCGGAAGATCCAAGTGGAGACAGAACGGAAGCTAAACATAGTTCAGGGTAAGTTGTGAGAAAAAGGTCTATGAGATTTTTATACTGGCCGTCAGTGTCGAGCACACGGGTGGGTTCGCGAACAATCTGAGTGAGGTCATAAACAATGGAGAAATCGTGACAGAACCTACCCTCATCATCGGTCTTGTTTGAGTGGGTCAACCATTCCACATTGGGAACATTGAAGTTTCCAGAAACGTGAATGTTAGCTGAAGGATAAGCAGATAGGACGTGGACAATTTTCTCAGATATGCGTTTAAAGATAGTAACTCAGCTGTTGTGGAGGCGATAGAGAGCATATATAAATGCAGTAGTGTGAGCAAGTGCAAACTGGAAGCACATATAGAGTACGTTAGGATCTACTCTGATTTCCCTACGACATGGAAAGCCATCTTTAATATAGGCACATATTCCATGCCCATGACGATCTTGGGGGATAGATTTGGAAGTTAAGTTAGAGTATCCTTTAATTACGAACTAGTCTGTCCAATGCCAGTTTCTCTTAGGAATAATAGGTCTGGTTTAGTCTCCTGGAATTGGGTTTCAACTTCTGGAAAGTAAGAACGTAGACCCCTGATGTTGGAGAAGGAGACATGGTAATGAGAGTCTACGTTAGAAGTTGGAGATCCGGGTTTAATCGTGTATTTTTTCTTGAAACTTTTCATGATGAAGTTTTGGGATTTGTGGACTAGGTCGACAGACTTGCTTAGAGTAGAACAAAGAGGGAAGCTAAGAAAGAAAAGGAAACAAAGAATTTTTTTGTAGCACATGATAAGGTAAATTCCTAACAATTACCCACAAATATGGCATCGAGAAGCCCCACCAGAAGCTACTGGATGGTCCAGAATCCATTCACCAAGTGGCTATACAGCAGCCTCAGTACTTTGCACCTGCTGATAGGACAGCCTCCTTAGTGGTTAATCCAAGATTCGGGTCCCTGGCTATCAGGCAGATAACGTCAACCCAGATAAAACGTTTACATCCAGCATCCTTACTTGTGATATGGCTATAAGGACAACATAGAAACAGAAAATTTCCCACATCTCTGTCGACTGTTTACGCTAAATACTGCCAACCTAGAATGCAGCTTTTTCTTCTCCCTTTGTCAGAAAAATCACTCATTAAAAAATGAGGACTGAGGGACAAATAAAGAGAAGCGAGAGTTACGAGAGCTGCCGACTACGCATCCACAATGCAATCTCTACTCTCCATAAAATATATTGTTGAAGTAACTACTAAAAATTATAAGAAACTATATCTCCTCACAGCACTTTATGAGGCTACATGAAATTATGCAAACACAAGTATACATATATAAAAGTAAATAATTGTATGTGAAATTCCAATGATCAAACGTATATGTATTTATTTCTTTCCGAAATTCAAAACATTTCGGTATAACTTTGCGACCGTTTAGTACACAGACAACCAAGCGAGAATAACGATCCTGACAATTACAAAGGGTTTCTATTCATCTGGCTCATCAAAAGACCGAAGATCTCTCCCTGAAGAAACTTTTGAACAGATACAAAACACTTTTTTTGATAATTTTACCTATAATGACATTCGTCAAAAGAAACAAAGATTTTATCATAGTTCGTCAATTATTTTGAATTTAAGTTTAAAAAATGAATGAGGATTTATTGTATCAGTTTTTACTTATATACTTAAATGTTAACATTTATTGATATTTTACATGGAATAGTTTTGGTGAATCAAAAATGAGTGCCCGGTGTTGCCCGGGTGTTTGGATGTGTATGCTGAGCAAAAAAAAAAAACGGTCAATTTTTTAAACTTTGACCCTTATTATTACCCCTTAACATTTATTGTTTTGGGCTCCAATCAAGTTATTAAGTTAGATCCATGTCCAAGGAACCTATATCTAAAATTTCAAGTGTTTAGACCAAAAATTGTCGGAGGAGTTTGGTAGAGATCTCAAAGGTCAAATCGTTGAACTTTCACACCCTAACAGCCAAATTTCTGTTCGAAAACCGATCACAAAGATTTTCCCAAATCTCAGTACCCTGTATATCAAATTTCGAGTCTGTAGTTATTGTGTAGGGAAATGTATACACACAGAAAAACACACAGACAGACACACAGACACGTTCACTTTTATAGATATACTAGCATTTACGCCCGGAGTTGCCAGGGTGTTTGGAGGTGTATGTTGAGCAAAAAAAAAAGTTTAAACTTTTTTTCCCAAATCTCAGTACCATGTATATCAAATTTCGAGTATGTAGACTGAAAATTGACATAGTTATTGCGTAGGAAAATGTACACAGACACACAGACACAAAGACATGTTCACTTTTGTAGATATATAGATAGATTGATAGATAGATAGATAGATAGATAGATTAAACAAAAATATATACGTATACATAAATATATATGGAAACAATATAGAATATCTGCATGAATATAATTACACGTAATAGTTAACTAAAGATGATCATCGCATGGGAAAACCGAAAAAACTAATAGGGAATTAATTAAAATGAATGTTTAAAAGAATATGCAAATTAGCTAGATCTTTTATTAGTAAATGCTTTTCCACAAGTCATATACAAGAAAATTGTATTTTCTTTTGAAATAAATAGAAAAGAGGGTTTTTAATATGAATATCAATACACACAAAAGAAAAACGAATTTATAGGAGTATAGAAAATAGAAGATATATATATATATATATATATATATATATATATATATATATATATATTAAATCTCCGAAACAGTGTTTCATGGTAAACAACTGATGACCCCTTAAAAATAAATTATTACAGGTACTATAGTGAATTCGAGAGAGCAAGTTGATGCAGTGATTGCAGGTGATTGAATGACTTACTGACTAAATGGTTTTCTAACGAATGATAAAAACAATTTTTTTGTATAGTTTTAAATGTTAAAAACTTCCAATACTTTATATATATCTATACTATAAAGCTGAACGTCTGTGTGTGTGTGTGTGTGAGTGTGTGTGTGTGTGTGTGTGTGGTCACGAATAGGCTCCTATATGATTGACTATTTTAAAAAACTGATTACATATAATGATAGAAGATGTATCGAGACACAGGAATGGGTATGTTTGATCTGGCAAAACGGTGGTTTATTAAAATTGTCGGGTCTGCGTTCGCACCTGGCCACCAAAGTATGGAAATAAAAAATGAAAAAAAAAAACGTTTACAAGTGTTTTTGATATAGATGTACATAAGAAAATTTTGATAAGTATGTTTCAACTTAAACAAAGGGATGGTATAATAAAATTGTGGAGTCTGCGTTCGGTCCTGTGCTCCATGGAAATATGGAACAAACTTTAACAAAGACTTTTCATATCTATTTGCGTAAGTATACTTTGATAATTATGTTTAAGTTTGAAGAAATGTGGTATAATAAAATTATTGGGTGTTCGTTCGCGCCTGACCTCCATAGAATGTAAATATGTCACAAAGTTTAACAAGGTTTTTAAAAGGGGCAAGGGTCCACAATAACACCTTAACTTTAATCTTAATCAACGTTAGCTTTTATTTATGTTTTTTGAGTTGAATCATACTGTGTCCAATAAAGTTACCTAATAAATTCACGTTCTTATTAAAGTGAAAGCCCCCCCCCAAAAAAAAGTCGGAACTTTAGACAATTCTCGACACAAATTTTGCATAACTCTGTTTTCTCCTCCACTTGCACGTGACACTCTTTCGAAAATAGATAAATAATAAAAATTAAGAACGTTACTTGTTCTCGTGTCAAAAGAAGGAAAAAATCCTGCTCATGTTATTACGTGTCTTTTTAAAAACATTTACATAACCTTTTTATTTTTATTTATATATTTGTTTAAGCTTTTTTGTCTGTGTACTAGAAGGAATTCAGTTGATCACAACACTTTTTGCGCGTTCTTTACATTACAATAGTACAACCCTGAATCCGACGGCGCAATACTACATCGTTCAATACTGTAAAACTGAAACGAAGCTGTTCTGCTTGAAAATGGCGCCATTTTCTTCTTATTCATATTGCTATCGATTCTTTGCTTTAAAAGACTAAAGTAATTACGTGTTTACTTTTTTAATATCCCATTTTGCTGTTTCGGATTATTTTACTAAAGTAAGTAAAGCTTCATTATTTTTCCAAACTGTTTTTGTTTCTTTGTTTTTCGATATTTCGTAGATATTATATAGTAAGAGTGTTTAGCAGAAAAGCTAACACACGACTACCCGAAAAAAAAATAAATATACAAGAAATAAATGTTACCATAGTCAATAAAAGTCCAGTTCATGTTTTTTTTTGTTTTGAAATAGTTTTTAATGCTCTTTGCTTGAAATAATTTCAGCGAACCGAAATTAAAACGAAATTTGAGACGATAACTATTAAATGAATTTTTATATAAACTATACATGCCATAATCGAATATTCCTCCAGCACAAAATAACGGAAAACATTAAATATGTTTATAAATATTCCTTACGTTGACAGAACTCTCTTAAATTGTTAACACAGAATGCTCAGGTGTCCCTCCTTCGAATTGAAAACGGAGCTCTTCATTTCTAAGTCGCTGCCATTTTGATTTTTTTTAAACCGGTTCGTGAATTAAAAATAATTTTTTTACAAACTACTTAAAAATACAAACCAATGAACTTTTCTACCATAAAAGTAACTTTTATTGACTATGGTAACATTTATTTCTTGTATATTTATATTATTATATATATAACATTTTCTCTTTGTAAGGAAACATCATTTTGTTGGTCACTCTTGGTTACGTATGGAAACAAAGTTGATATAAAAAAACATATTTTCGCGAAAATTATCTTTACTTTCATCATATTTTGCTTAGGCTAAAATTTTTGAGTACCAAAACCTATTTCTTTACAACTCCCTCCTTTTCATAATCTATCATACTTTCATCAATCACAGTGCATTTTCTGTGGGCTGTTTTTTAACCCAGTCAACGACGGGTACTTCTGCTAGCATATATATATATATATATATATATATATATATATATATATATATATATATATATGCATTTATAGATATAAATATATTATGATGATGATTCCTCCGTCCAGTCTCAAAAGAATGGATAACCTATGTAAGGGTAGCTGCGCGTGTAATTGTAAGGCAAAGGTTACGCAATCTGCAACCACTCTTCTCCTGAATCGCCACTGTTGAGTCCAGTGGCAAGGAGAAGTGCCAAACGACTTGAAACAATGCCGAGATAAGCGGAAATCGCATACAGCATCTAGAATTTCCAAATGGCCACTTATTTTAGTATCCACCCCACGTAAAAAATCCCTGAGTATATCTATTGGCCCCGCTCTTAATTTGAATTTCATAAAATGTGAAAAATAAGAATATAAAACGTGTAAGGTTCCTCATTCTATGGCGTAGTCATACTTTTTACATATAAAGTTATAAAAGAATGTGTTTCATATAAAATTTACAATAAATGTTAAAATACTATAAATTATTTCATCTATTGTGTGTGTGTGTGTGTTTTATTTTAGCTGACATTGGCAATTGCTGTTGGAAAACGTTAACTAATTGTTATTCCTACTGTATCGGATACTTATTTATTGAGCGACAAAATTGACCCAAAAGACATTTATCGATGTCTTGATTAGTTCTCAGAATGGAAACGAGGCCAAATTTGTTTAAATATTGGCGTAAAATATCATTGGTAACTACTGTCAATAAGAGTCTAATTTAATTCTATAAGTATATTATTGTATAGAAAATTAATAAATGTTTAGTTAAAATAAATAAGTAATTTGTTTTTCATTTAAGATTCTCATATTTTAGAAACATTTGAATGGAACGAGTCGAACAGCCATTTTAGAGATGAAATCAAATTAATTTCCCAGAAATAATATTCGCCGTCTATTAGACTAGCTTGTTACATGGGGTTGCGGGAATAGATATGAATGTCCTGTTTTCATTAGCTTTCGTCAATTATTTTACTGCTGATTGTATTTCTATTTTGGTTTGAGGACAATTCCAGATTTGTTTAAATCCGTGAAATCAAAAAATGCTGCTGTCATGTATATTAACTTCCTGCGTCTATTTTCACTATCATTGGTAATCTGTTGCAGGCAAATATCCATTCCAGACGTGCATACTGTCTTGGAATTAATCGAACTCAGTCTAGCTGTAACAGAACGCGGACGCGCGTATGGCAGTAGCAGCTGCAAATGACCGAGTCGTGTACGAGGTGCGAGAAAGAAGGGAAAATTATAAAAAGAGAATAACGTAGACTCTTGATATAAGCGACAGACAGAGATATACGTGTTACACAGGTAGCCCGAGAGCGACAGGAAAATACGCATCCTCTACATGGCCGGATAAAGACAGAGTATAATGTGTTCGACACGGCAGAATCTTGTTAAGCACATTGGAGTACAAGAAGACTTTTGAACAAGAGATGAGACGTTATTCTGGAAAGTACCTGTAAATAAATGTCTGTTGTTTCACTGAAAAAAAAAGAATGAGTCGAATTGTTTCTTTGCATTTCTTTCCTTGCGCCTGTCTGCAGACAAGGTCTACGAAACTTTGGGATTATTTAGTCAACACCTTTCTCTAGATTACCATATTTACACCGTAGAGTTAAACCTACTTAAAGAACACCAAATGTTTTAAATGTGTAGAGATTATGTATATGTCCGCCTGTAATTTTTTAAAAATAAATATGAGACATAAAAAGTTCATTGGAAAAAGAAAACGTCTTAAATTTGAAATGAAGTTCGATGGATATGAATATATGTACAATTTGTGAAATGAATGATGGAGATTGGGAAACTCAGGAAAAACGCCCCAAAATAAATGTAGATACCAAACAAAATGCCTATTGGGGTATGTTAGTACGATCCCTCGCAACCTTTTTATAATAGTTAAGACTTGTGCCTGGGAAAGTTAAAAAAGCAGGTCGGTCTCTGAATGGGAGCAAAAAAACAAAAAACTAAATGGAGCTCATCTAGAACATATGCTGTAGAACGGAGAAAAAAAAAGGCCAAAGACCCTAGTGTTTTGATGTGATGTTTTGAATATGATAAACTAATTATGACCAAAGTTTCATTTCATTCGGACAAAACACTAAGAAACGGAACCTAATTAGAATTGGGGACCGGTTTTTTGTGGGGAGGGGGTTCACCCTGTACAAGATGTGAGAAACAATACCTACGGGAAAGGACTGGGGGCAAAAGAAATATGGGGGTCGGGCGTCTTTGGAGGCTCTCTAGCACCAAAAATCAAAATAAGATTGAGATCACATTCGTACCACAAACTAAAAGTCTTTTAAAAACATACGGCTTGGTTTACTTATAAATAACCCGATCTTTCTTTTTCTTATCTACCAACTGACACCAAATGACACAAAATGCAATTCTTTTTCCAACAAGATGGCGCTACATGCCACACTTCTCACAGATCATTGACACGAGTTCATGACATGTTTACGGAACAGAACAATAAGCAAAGGGTTATGACCACCACGTTACCCGGATTTGTGATCATGTGATTTTTATCTTTGGGGAACTTTAAAACAAAAAAAAAATATCGTCACAATCTAGACTAACTAAAGGAGAACATTACCGACGCTATCAGAAGAATCACCAGAGAAGATCAACAGACAGTATCTGCAAACGCTATTAAACGTGCCCAGAAATGTGTAGATGTCAACAAGGACCACTTCCAGCATCTTTTATAAAACTGCAGGAAATTTAAGCAATAAAAGAATTTTCCTCCTCTCTATTTGTTATATTTATACAAAACCACACAATTAAACAAAAGATTAACTCATATGTCCTATAAATTCAATGAATTAAAAGCACAATGTCCTTCCGAAGAGAAGAAAAAAAAACACTTCCAGCCGAATAAAACTTGAAATGGACACTTTTTTTTAAAATATTCTTTTCAAAAAAATGTTCGCTTCAAAATGTCAATTTCTTTTTCTTTTTTTTAATGACCGTAACCGACTGAAACACTTACTTTTTAAATGTTGGCTCTGTCGAAGTTTTTTTTTCTTCTTCCTTCTTTGGATTTCTTTTGTTTTCTGCTCGTTAATCTTCTTGTGTGCTTATTCCTTCGCTTTGTTTTTTAGTGAGTTTCGTTCGAATTCTTCGTCGCCAGTTGTTATATCGTAGATTATATGAATAACAAGTCATTACTGGGGTTGTACAGAAAGGGTTTATTTAGGTAAAAAGGTACACACATTTCTAAGCGTCCATTGACAGCTTAGTACAAAATTCTGTCTCCCACGTGAGGAGAGTTTGCTTGTCTTTTTATAGACGTAACAGTCCATTAATTTGAGGGGTGTTGGATCAGTCCATTATATCACTATTACATTTTGCTGAGCTACTTTTAAGTGGGCCACTCTGCACTAGCCTATTTCTATGGATACATTGGGATCTTATTCCGACGGATAGGGCAGAAAAAGCTATCCAATAACGTGCTAAATGTGGCTATATTTATAGTATCAGCGTGAGTCTATTATTCTTAAAATTGGTAGATCAGCTTACTCCATAACAGTTTTAAGGTTATTCTCCGCTATTTATTTTTCTCGGATACGTATTCTGAGAAAAGAAACTGTTTCATATTTTTAGTTTTTACTTGATAATTTTGAAAATAATAAGAACGGAAATTGTAGAACAAAGACAACGACAGATATACACCCTTTAGAGAGAAACATGAAAAGAGGATAGACAGAAGGAAAGGAAAATAAAATACTACAGTAGAACCCCTGGATACGGCATTAATCCATTCCGGGGTTGGAATCCTAGGGTGAAATAGCTGTATGCTGGGGCCTAAGCTAAATTTTATATAGTACGTATTAAAGACTAGTAACAAAATACAGGGCAGTATATAATACACATGTATATAATGAAATAATATTATAAATAACACCGTAAGGTGGGGCAAATATCATAACCATGGACCGGAAAAAACATAGTAATCTGAAAAACAAAACAAAAAACAAAACGTATCTCGGGGCAACTGTATCTCGGATCACCATAATCTCGGGGTCACCGTATCTCAGGGTCACCGTATCTCTGAGCCACCGTATCTCGGGGTTATACTGTAGTATAGAATTAAGTATCATCTACGAGACATTTGAAAATGAGTGTTTGTTTATCTAAGTTTTCTCGGTAAATGTCGTTCATATTCAATTTTTACTTAGTATTTTATCTATTAAAATTCATTTATATTTATATTTCAAATTTTCTATCCTTTTCTTAATACCAAATTAGATGAAGTTCCTTTTGTGACAATAAGAAATTATTAGTTTTGTTTCATTTTGATTTTAGTTTCAGGTTTTTATTATTTTTAATCACTTCCGTTGATTTTAATGCAGTGTACGTCAACTAGTTATT
The DNA here is from genome assembly GCF_053919585.1 of Euprymna scolopes. Lineage (NCBI taxonomy): Eukaryota > Metazoa > Mollusca > Cephalopoda > Sepiida > Sepiolidae > Euprymna > Euprymna scolopes. The sequence continues at coordinate 120,771,213 of NC_136494.1, forward strand.
TTTATTGTATACCGCGTAGACTTTAATACTTATTTAATCTCATAAGTTTTCATTATTTGCCTCCCAGTGAAGCAATATCAAATATAACGTTAGTTTTTTTTTTATTAGAAATCTATCCGTCAGCATTTTCTAGTACAGATGCCTCAGGCGATCTACAATAACTCTCTTCTCAAAAGGAGAGGGGTAATATATGAGATGATGAATTCCTGATTAGGAGTTTGTAAGAGAATCATATGATAATAACGCACACTTCAAACTGAAATTGTTTAAATTATGTAAACTCAGTACAAACCTAGTAAATATCTGACTTGATAAAATTTGGTTTCTCACAAAACTAAACTTAGCCTGATCGCCGCCATCGACTGAGTATTCGCCGAGCTCGTGGAAAAGGCATGCTCCCAAAGCTGGACCCGTATGAGGCGGTGCTTGAGGCTGAATGCGGCTACATTTAATAGATATCAGCTCTACTACATAATAAAGTCACCTGAATTGATTTTTTCCTAATAAACGTTTGAAAATAAAGCTGTCGTATTGTGTTCTTTAGGGCGACAATCTGACTCGAACTTTAATAGCAAGGGTCCTAAAGAGTCTTTGTTCCAGGTAACATTTTGTTCTCGTTCAATGTTCAGAACTGAAAAATAAAGAGAAAATGAAATTCCTCCCTTTATTTCCCAGCACGAAACAATCGACTGTTTACCAGGATTTGAAACGACTTATCCAATCTATTTCCGATATCATATCCCTTCTTTTCTGGCAACTCCGAAAAACAGCGATTGTTTTCCACGCAAAGCATTCTCAATAGAACTCCGATCCCATCATTCCGAAACAGATGTTTCAATCAATAACGATTCTTTGTTCACGTGGGCAAATCCCATCGCTGGTAAATGTATAAATAGTTTTGTTGACAATGAATATAAACTATGAAACTATATACATACATATATATATATATATATATATATATATATATATATATATATATATATATATATATATATATATATATATATATATAGATATATAGATATATATATAGATATATAGATATATAGATATATAGATATATATATAGTGTGTGTATGACTACTTCATTTAATCACTTAAAATAATATACGAAAGTATAATGTTATGAGTAAATTTTCAGTATTTACTTAACCAGTGCTCAATACATAGGTAGAGCTAGGTAGTAAGATATGAAAATATATATTCGTCAGGCTTATAAGCCTGACGAATTCTCACGAGAATGAAACGTGGAATATTTTGTGTAGCTTAATTCCTATATATATTTTCATAACTTACTATATATATATATATATATATATATATATATTTATATATATATTTATATATATATGTATATAATCATCCGCATACAGTACTGTTTCCCTGTTTCACAGCTCATCAGTGCGGCTAGATATGTATGTATGTATGTATGTATGTCAGGTCATGTCATATGCTACTGGTACCATGTAACCCAGTACTACCTGCATCATGGTCGGGTCACCGGCGACTAAACTGGTTCTCCCACCAGACTTGTTTGATGAGGAGGGTGGCTAGTCTCCCTGAAGCATTAAAAACAAGACCTTCAAAAGGGCGAATGAACCCTTTTTTCTGGGTCAACGGCCAACTAGCATCGTGTATATTTGTGTGTGTGTATATGTGTGTTGGGGTGGAGAGGGCTCCCGTAAGCCGTGGTGAAGGCAACCTTTCTAGAACAAGCAAATCTCTGATTTAAAAAAACATAAAACGGGAGACCAGTAGCCGCATTAAGCTGGTCTGCAGTTTTATTTGTTGCTGGCTATCTTGACCTTGCTTGTTGCTGGATCTCAGCATTTTGAACCGAGAGAGAGACTTAGCTGTCGTACAAAGTTAAGACTCTGTAACATCATATTTGTATAGATGCTCCCTCAGGCATTTGGGCTCATGGATTTTAAATGTCTGAGGGAGTGGCACTGGTCTGACAAGACGTTGCAGTCATCATCATCATGTATGTATGTATATGTATATGTATGTATATATATGTATGCATATATATGTATATACATGCATATATATATATATATATATATATATATATATATATATATATGATAACATAGAAATAAAGAGTAGAAAAATATTATCTAAATATTCTGGATTTTATTTACACAACGGTTCGCTATATTTAAGTGTATGATAAATATTGAAGTTCGATTTGCTTCTATCAACAGAGCGGAATAATTTGTTTACCTATTTCAAAAACTTAATGCATTGTAAATTTGTAGTTCTCTCTTTCCTCGTTCAAAAATTTAAGAACCACATAAAGAAAAACGTCAAAAATTCTTTTTTTCAATTAAATTTCTTGCTCACCTTTTTTTTTAAGTAAATTGTCACTGTCACACTTACATTCATCGATGATTTAGCAGAGATACTAAGTTTTGCTTTGTTATAAATTCTTATATTAAATAACATAAATTATGTTTCGATGTGTTTATTTCAACGTTAGTTTAGAGTCTTTCAGTATAATACACATTCAACCCGTAATCCCGGCATGTTTTAACTCCATCTCGAATTCATTGTGGTACTTAACACATGTTAAACTGATTAACCAATCAGAACATAACACGTAAAACTATATGGACCATAATACATCAGTCAATATGCTATTTCTTATGTTTTCAGAAAGGGGCATGTACAAAAATAGTATCAGGTAAAGCTTTATGCATATAAATTTTCGAACGTATACTTGATGCTGAGGATTTAGTATCGAAGATATCTTTTTTATTTGCTATTCTATAGCTCTTCTTCAGTTCATTCAAAATTAATCTCAATGTATATATGTATGTATATATGTATGTATGTGTGTATGTATATATGTATGTATATATGTATGTATATATGTATGTATGTGTGTATGTATATATGTATGTATATATGTATGTATATATGTATGTATGTGTCTATCTATCTATCTATCTATCTATCTATCTATCTATCTATCTATCTATCTATCTATCATATTAAAGTCAATTTGTGTGTGTAAGTTTCCTTCCTCATAGGTTCCAAAACGGCTGAACCTATATTTTGCAAATCTCACACAAAGGTACTTTATATATTTGGCAGTGTTCTTAGATATATTTTGTATAGAAGTACATCTTTTAAGTATTAAAAATCAAAAAAATCCGATCCTAAAATAATCTTTCTTTTTTAAAGGAAAAAAAGAATTTTTACAGGGAAATATTTTACGTCACACTGTCCCAGAAAGATAATAAAATCTCAACAAATCATTTCTTCTTAACCCACCCCCACCCGAGATATATAGCAAAGTAGTAGATCATTCAACTACAGATCAAATGATCCCCTGTTCAAGCCCGGGTGTACCTCACCATTTAATATAATTTTTCTTTATTAAGGAATTCGATTTACGATAAAAGAAATGTGCCATTTAAAATCGCCACAAATAACTTCTTATTTTGCATATTTTAAAAGTAGACATTAATCAGAAATGGCTTTTCCAGGGCATTCATCGTCAAGCTCAAATATAAGCTGACGTGATATTGTAAACAAACACTTATGAACGATATTATCTTTATTATTACTTTTTGTTTATAACTTTATGTATATATATATATATATATATATATATATATATATATATATATATATATAAATTTGACTTATGTCCAAGTAACCTACATCTAAAATTTCAAGTGTTTAGACCCAAATTTCGCAGAGAAGTTTGATAGAGTCCGCAAAGGACAACTCTTTCAACCATGACCTTTTGGCAGCCAAATTTTCGTCCAAAAACTGATTAAAAAGCTTGTTGCATGTTTGAATAACATTTATGTAAAATTTCAAAAGTTTAGACCCAAATTTGGCTGAATAGTTTGCTAGAGACCGCAAATGTAAAAACTTTTGAACTTTGACTCCTTGGAAGCCAAATTTTTTACCCAAAATCAATTAAAAAGGTTGCGCTATGTCTGAATACACTTTATGCCAAATTTCAAATGTTTAGACCAAAGATTGGCTGTGTAATTTGATAGAGATCGCAGAGGTCAAATCTTTTCAAACAATTTTGACCACTTAACATTTATTGCTTTGGGCTCAAATCAAATTAAAAAGTTTTATCTATGTTCAACTAACCTACATCTAAAATTTCACGTGCTTAGACCCAAAATTGGCGAAGGAGTTTGTAGAGTTTTCAAAGTACGAATCGTTGAACTTTGACCACTTGATAGCCAAATTTCTGGCCAAAAACCGAAAGCACGAGGAAGAAACCAAAGGTAACTGAAACTTGGTTCTTAGTAGAATTTTGAAGAGACCCTGGACAGAAAAGAAAACAAATCAGGAGGTATTAGAAATGGCAAACACAGAAAAGTCTCTTATAAGAGCTGTAAGAAAAAGACAAATGAGATTCATAGTCTACAGAAAAAGCGGAGGAGAACAGATTATCTTGACGGGAAAGATTTTGGGTAGAAGAAGCAGAGGATTACAGCGGAAACATACGTTAACAGTCTGAACACCTTGGCAACATGAAAAATGATGAGCAACAATGAATTCATGAATATCTCGAGATAGATGAAGAACCATAGCCTTCAATACATATGTAATACTTATTCGCATTTCATTTAGTATAAGACATCATTATGTAAACGTCTACATGTATTATAATGTGATATTTTTTTCCCAGGGCAAATTTCTTATTTCATGCTATTTATGCTAGAAGTGGGTGTTTCGTATAGAATTTCCCAGTTTCATCCTAGTGTGTATAATTTTATGTTTATATTTTTATGCAGATTTGGACCGCCTTATACTGTTTTTTTTTTGTTTACTGCCTTTCAGGGTCATCGTATGGTAGGCTTGTCTACCTTTAAAATTGTTTTCACTTGCTTTTATATATAATTTTACTTTGTTGTTGGTGCTAAGACTCGTGGTTATTTTGTATACTATATTGCCTGACAGATATTTTGTAGAAGGTAATTATTTTTTTTTTTATTTATTTTTTTTTTTTATTACATTTTCACCCCAAACAAGGCAAATTGCCACTTTGGTGTAGGGGGCTACTATCAGGGGCAACAACTACTGGGGTACTATGTAGGGATTTGGGCAGCAAGGTGTCGGTTCACGTTACACTTGAACTTCTGCACGTCAGTACTGTTGGGGAAGCAGGGACCTGGAATGGAATTCCAGAGTCTTGCGGTTCTGGGGAAGAAACTATTGGAGTAAAAAGATCTTTTACATCTAGGGACCTCTACAGTGTGGGGGTGGGATCTAGTAGCCTGTCGGGTTTGTCGAGGGTGCTCGCGTCGTGGGGGCACAAGTGATTGCAGTTCATCAGAGCATTCACCACTAAAATACTTGTAGAACAGGCAGAGGGATGCAACATTTCGTCGATGGGACAGAGGCTGAAGCTTAGATGCCAGTTCAGGGCCTATCAGATTTGCGACTCTCTTTTGAACCTTGTCAAGGAGCGAGAGACTAGTAGCAGATGCACCAGCCCAGATGTGACAGCAATACTCCATACATGGGCGAATGGTGGCCTTATAGAGGTACAGGATACTTTCGGGTGTTAGTAGTTTTCTAGCACGGTAGAGAGAGCCTACCTTTCTTGCAGCGGCCCTGGCAATGCCTTCAATGTAATTGTTCCAACTCATATTTCCTGTGAACGTTAGGCCAAGGAGTTTGAAAGATGGACTCTCAGATAAAGGGTCGTTGGCCATTGCTATTGGTGGTAGAGAGGGTTTCTTGTAATTATTGAATGAAACTAGTTTAGTCTTGGCAGCATTGAACGCGACCAACCACTTTTGTCCCCATTCCACTACAGATTGGAGGTCTTCCTCTAGTGTTTCTGCCATTTCTTTAGAAATGTGTTCATTCGTCTTCCTGTCGTGTCTGCCATAGAGTGTAGTGTCATCAGCATATATACCCATCTCAGAGGCAATGTTGTCGGGGAGGTCATTTATGAATATCAGGAACAATAGAGGTCCAAGGATAGAACCCTGGGGCACTCCCGCATTTATATCATATTGTTTAGATGTGCGACCGTCGAGGACTACCTGGATTTTTCTCTTATCTAAGAAGGATTTAATTATGTTAAGTATTCTACCAGTGATACCGTAAGATCTAATCTTCCTGAGGAGACCCTCATGCCATACCCTGTCAAAAGCCTTAGATATATCTAGAGCTACCGCTCTGCCTTCCCCCGCTTTGTCCAGTGATTGGTATATACGTTCAGAGATCACGGTGAGGATGTCTGCTGTGGAACGGGCTTGTCTAAATCCATATTGTTTGTCAGTCAGTAGTTTAGCATCTGTAAGATGATGGACTAGAGCATGGTTAATTATGGTCTCAAATATTTTGGCAAAAAGTGGGAGGAGGCTAATGGGGCGATAATTTGATGGGTCTGTCCTTTCGCCAGAATTCTTGAATACTGGTACAACAGAAGCAGTTTTCCAACAGCCCGGAAAGCAAGCTTCATTAAGACATTTGTTGTAGAGTTTTTGTAATTAAATAGGTTAGTATAATTCTCGTTTCTCTTATCTCTAATATTAAGGAAGTTTGTGTGTGTATGTGTGTGTGTGTGTGTGTGAGGGTTCGTTCCCTATGCACACTTAAACTGCTGTGCCAATTTTTTAAAGATTTTACACAAATGTACTTTATATGCTTAGCAGTGCTCTTAGATAGAGTTTGTCTGAAGTATCTTCGATAAGTATTGATAATCAATACTTATCGAAATAAAGAAGAAATAGGCGATTTTGATTAAAGTTAACGCCTTATACAGCCTAACATCACAAATATATCTGAGAAGTTTTATTATCACACAAGCAGAAAGGCCCGGCATATCAAACCAACAATAAGTTCTTTGATATGACGTGAGCGCGTTCGAAATAAATGTTTCTGTTTATAGCACAATTTAACCATGATACTTGACTTTTGCATTTTAATATTTAATTCAAGCTATTATCACCGCACAAGCAGTAAGGTCAGGCATATCAAATCAACCTTAGGTTCTTAGATATGACAAGGGTGCGTGCGAAATGAATGTTTCTGTTTAGAACATAATTGAAGCATGATGCTTGATTCTTGCATTTTAAAGTTTTAATTCAAGTCTTTATATATAAAAATTATTCTAAAAATCAACAGTAGGTTCTCTACAGTGTAGTGTAAACTATAATATGACTAAGTCACTGTGGGGAGGCATGTGAAGCTTCTTCCCAGTGCACCGCGATGGGTCCCCAACTAGATCAACCGAATTCGATGACAATAAAATATGAGAAGATGAAACATTCGTTGATCTTAATTCAATCCCAGACAACGTCGGGTCGCCTTGTTAGTTATTGATATAAGTGTTTAGTATGTTGTTCGTTTTGTTATATTTACTTAATATTTTAAGTTGCGGATCTTTTTTCAAATTTTTTTTTAATTACATTTTCACCCCAAACAAAGCAAATTGCCATTTTGGTGTAGGGGGTTACTATCAGGGGCAACAACTACTGGGGTACTATGTAGGGATTTGGGCAACAAGATGTCGGTTCACGTTACACTTGAACTTCTGCACGTCAGTACTGTTGGGGAAACAGGGACCTGGGATGCAATTCTAAAGTCTAGCGGTTCTGGGGAAGAAACTATTGGAGTAGAAAGATCTTTTACATCTAGGGATCTCTACAGTGTGGGGTGGGATTTAGCAGCCTGTCGGGTTTGTCGAGGGTGCTCACATCGTGGGGGCACAAGTGATTGCAGTTCGTCAGAGCATTCACCACTAAAATACTTGTAGAACAGGCAGAGGGATGCAGCATTTCGTCGATGGGACAGAGGCTGAAGCTTAGATGCCAGTTCAGGGCCTATCAGGTTTGCGACTCTCTTTTGAACCTTGTCAAGGAGCGAGAGACTAGTAGCAGATGCACCAGCCCAAATGTGACAGCAATACTCCATACATGGGCAAATGGTGGCCTTATAGAGGTACAGCATACTTTCGGGTGTTAGTAGTTGTCTAGCACGGTAGAAAGAGCCTACCTTTCTTGCAGCGGCCCTGGCAATGCCTTCAATGTAATTGTTCCAACTCATGTTTCCTGTGAACGTTAGTCCAAGGAGTTTGAAAGATGTACTCTCAGATAAAGAGTCGTTGGCCATTGCTATAGGTGGTAAAGAGGGTTTCTTGTAATTATTGAATGAAACTAGTTTAGTCTTGGCGGCATTGAACGTGACCAACCATTTTTGTCCCCATTCCACTACAGATTGGAGGTCTTCCTCTAGTGTTTCTGCCATTTATTTAGAAATGTATTCATTCGTTTTCCTGTCGTTCCTGTTATAGAGTGTAGTGTCATCAGCATATATACCCATCTCAGAGGCAATTTTGTCGGGAAGGTCACTTATGAATATCAGGAACAATAGAGGTCCAAGGATAGACCCCCGCATTTATATCATATTTATATATATTTATATCTTTATTAAAGTTGGAATGTTATTTGCACAATTCTATTGCATGTTGTTTATACTACAAGCGATGTTTCTTTCAGATTTTTCTACTTTTATATCCGAGTGTGTATATTTGTATCTTTGTATTCTTATGCATATTTGCACAGCCCTGTACTGTTTTGTATGTTGTTTATTGCTTACCTATTTTTGACATGTGTTTTTATTTCTCGTATCTATAATTTACCTTTGTTGTTGGTGTCATTAGTCGTAGTTTTTTTATATACTGTATTGTTGTCAGGTATTGATTCGCAAGAAGTTAATTGTTATTGTTTTTTGTAATTGGATAGTTTAGTACGATTTTCCTTTCTGTTGTTATTGCAATAAGTATTTATTCTGTTTTAGTAACTTAATAATTTAAGCTGTGTTTTCTTATTACAGTTGGCATGCTATTCGTACACCAATGTGTCCTTATGTATGATTTTATGATGTGTGTTTTTGCTTAACGATCACTTTAACTATCGATGTGGTTCCTGGACGATTGCAAGGCAGGTTGAATAAGATTTGTAAGATATTCCAGTTCTACTGAATTTCTACTTGTCAACATATCTTCGTAAACAAAGTCTGTTTAGCATTCTGGACGTAGTGCTTTTTTGTAGTTCGTCTCATTAACGTATGCTCCTGTCTTTTCAGTAAAACCGAACAACGCCAAATGTCGAGATCAAATATGAGCATAGATAATACATATTGACATATTCTGGCAGAGAGGATGCAACTCCTAATTTTTACTCGTTCCAACTCCGAAACTGTTTGAACTGGACTCTCTTTCTAAACTCTTAAATTCGCTCTGCGCAACACTTTATATAGTCAGGCAAAATCACTGGACATTTCTTTTTTTTTTTTTTTTCCCCGGAAGATATCTTCTGGCCTGAACTACGAGTAACACACATCCTCATTAATCTCTCAGTCGGCCTCTATTAAACTTAGTTTTCTCTCGACCGACCTTGTATCACTTATGAAAATACTATCTTTTCGAGATTAATCTCTTTTGCCTTTCATTTGGTCACACCTGCAGATTTCCGCTAACGATAGTTTTACCCCGTTCATAATCTAAACACAACTTTCTCGCCTAGCTCTACATGGCGAAACAATAAAATTGTCGCCCTAGAAAAGACTACATGATTCCATTTTCATTTGATGAAAATCGGTTTTCCTTTTTGTTGCGAACACTCTACTAGTTGTCCAGTTGTGTACAAATTTCAAGAGCGATAGGAACCTTCCATCATGTCTGAAAGTGACACAATGTTCAACGAGCGAGATCAGAAATGCGCCACTGTACACCCCATACTCTCTACCGATCCAAGTTATGACAACAGGACCATTTCCAACCCCCTGAAAATGTATCGCTGCATTACCACGAATAACATCGAAGTGCTTAGGGTGATGAAAATAAAGTTTCCGGCAACGGTTATGGTCTTTGGTGTGGCTTCAAGTGAGGGCCACACCATGCCAACTCACATCTTGGAAGTCGGTTTGAAAGTCAACACCAAAGTGTACCTGGATGTTCTGAAGAGTGTGGTGATCCCCTTATGCAATCAGGTGGCTACTGACAAATTCTGGGTGTGGCAGCAGAAATCTGAGCTGGCCCACAAGTCCAAAGAGACCCAGGCTTGGCTCCAGAAGGAGTGATACGATTTTGTACCTTTCTCTCACTGGCCTCCCTTCTCCCTCGACTAAATCCGCTGGACTACTTCGTTTTGACATACGTCGAAAACATCACCAACATGACCTCCGACAACACCAAAGCCAGCCTGATCCCCGCTATCCGCTTAGTATCAGCCAAGTTCTCACTGGCGCTTGTGGAAAAGGCATGCTCTCAGTTCCGGACCCGTATCGAGGCGGTGATTGAGGATGAAGGCGGCTACATTGAATAGATGTAAGCTCTACCACATAACAAATTTACTTGAATTAATTTTTTCTTCATTAATTTTTTTTTTAATAAATCCGTAGTGTTGATTTCTTTAGAGCGACAAAATTGTCGTTCCACCCTGTGTTTTCATAATGTATGAATGATTAATTGAATTCTCGGTAGAACGTATTGAACTTTATTTATTTTCATGTTCCAGAGCAGTGGACTATTTTCACAAAAGTGTGACAAACCGCCATATTATTTTACCTTGTGCCACGTATGACATTCATGTGAATATATTTTGCTTATTTGCATTTATATCCATAAGTGTTTAATATGCTTCAGTGATTGCAAGTGTTGAAATAATCAAATAAAAATACATCTGAATTTCACACGATTTATTTCGCGCACGACTGATAATGTTAATATATTACGACAATGACGATTGCATCAAATCAACGCCGAGACGTTCATGTTGCGATGAACCAAGGTTAAAGTTTAATTTCTTATAGCAACAATAAAGAAAAAGTTGATGCTCATCGGAATGTCATCTCAACGTTTTAACGTTTTGATAATGTTCCAGTTTGTCAACTGGTATTACTCTGGTTTCTGAAAACATATAAAAGCGTCGTTTCACTTACCGTGTGAGGTTTGTTGGTTGTTTTTGTTTTACGGCATATCAACCCTTTTCGGGTTATTTAATATCGAATCCAAAGATTTTGAAGAAATTTTTTTTAATAGAATATATTTGCTGTTTTCAAGTCGGTTTCTATTTAACCCATAGTTGGGACCCTAACAGGTACTACCACTCCGGGTCAGAGTGGACCTGGGAGCAATGGTAATTAAAGGGTGGCTCCACACTCCCCAAAGCCCGCAAGCTGAAGCCTCACCACTGGATATAGTTTAAGGTCATATCTAGGACCACTTACCATGTGAGATCATTTGCATCATAAACTTAAGAGACTATCTACATAAAAAATTACACTATGATAGATTGTTTATATCGTAAACATAAATATAGATTACATCATAAGAGGTTGTTTATATCGTACACTTAAAATAAATTACATCATAAGTCTTTGTTTATTTCGTAAGCCTAAATAAAAATTGCATCATAAAATATTTATTTGCTGTTTTCAAGTCGGTTTCTATTTAACCCATAGTTGGGACCCTAACAGGTACTACCACTCCGGGTCAGAGTGGACCTGGGAGCAATGGTAATTAAAGGGTGGCTCCACACTCCCCAAAGCCCGCAAGCTGAAGCCTCACCACTGGATATAGTTTAAGGTCATATCTAGGACCACTTACCATGTGAGATCATTTGCATCATAAACTTAAGAGACTATCTACATAAAAAATTACACTATGATAGATTGTTTATATCGTAAACATAAATATAGATTACATCATAAGAGGTTGTTTATATCGTACACTTAAAATAAATTACATCATAAGTCTTTGTTTATTTCGTAAGCCTAAATAAAAATTGCATCATAAAATATTTATATCATAAACTTAAATATAAATTGCATCATAAGAGTTCGTTTATAGCGAAAACTGAAATATTAATTATATCATACGAGTGTGTTTATATCGTAAACCTAAATATAATTTACATCATAAGAGATTGTTTATATCGTAAACCTAAATATAATTGACATCATAAGAGATTGTTTATATCGTAAACCTAAATATAATTGACATCATAAGAGATTGTTTATATCGTAAACCTAAATATAATTTACATCATAAGAGATTGTTTATATCGTAAACCTAAATATAATTTACATCATAAGAGATTGTTTATATCGTAAACCTAAATATAATTTACATCATAAGAGATTGTTTATATCGTAAACCTAAGAGAATTTTTTTATGGAGTAAGCATCCTATTTGCATCATAATAAGAGGCTATTTATTTATATAATAAATATGCAAGTACCTATTTAGACAGGCTTTAAGGGATTTAAATTCAAGAGACTTTTCTTCTTTGCATGGTTCTGCATCGTATTGCAGTTTGCAAATGTTATTGTGTTTCTCCATTTTTTTTTCGATCGTCTGCACGATCGCGGTGCATATCGGTGATTTTCAAGTTGTTATAAAACGTTTCGAGCAAATGTTGTCTCGACCCTCCTTGTGTCCAACAAGCCCGAAACCATTAGCTCGTACACCTATTTCTTTTCTTTACTTATTCCTTTTATCTTTTTTTGCTTCACTTTCGGTCCAATTTGCCTTCGCTCATTCCACGATTCTTTTCTGTAATTTTTTCCTTTCATTTGGTCATTCTTAGCTGCTTTCTTTCTTTCTCCCAATTTCGTTTCGTTTCGCTCATTAACCATTCCCAGATTTTATTTTTCTTTCCTTTGTTTACTATTATTCTAATCTTTCCTTATTTCACTCTCGTTTTGTTTTGCAAAATTTCACATCCTTTCTTTCTGTCTTCATTCTTTTCATTTCGCCATTCTTAGTTACCGTCTTTTTTTTTGTTCATTGTTCGAATCATCCTTGGGATGTACATTTCTGACAGATCACGAGTTATTGCGAGGCATAATTCTTTATCGATTGATTCTGTGATTTAATGCAATTAAGTAATGCATAATTTGCTCATCTCACATTCCCTGACCTTGATCAACACAATCTGTCCTCAACAACATCGTTGTTATGGAAGTAAAGCTTCGAGAAGCTTACAGCGTTGTACAATAGAAATCACGTCAAACGGGACGCTGAAATCCGATTAGAATCTACGCAGGTCATCGCAAAATCCTTCAAGAAGAGTACAGAAAAATCGATTGCATCTATAATCGAACGCATTATCGAAGTAATTTAATCGATTAGCAGGGCGCCTCACCAGGGACCAATGATGTGCGAAATGGACTCGAGGGCTTTTACATATGCTATAATTCAATATATATATATATATATATATATATATATATATATATATATATATATATATATACACTAGATTATTCGTGACCTGTTGGGCCAGTATATATTATAGCTAGCTATGGAATAGTGAGTATGCAGAATTAATGTATAAAAGTGCAAATGAGTAAGCAAAATTAATGTATATAAGCGCAAAAATTGAATGCACGCACGCGCGAAAACAAACGTGGCGACCAGTGAAAGCCATACGCAATTTCGCACGCAAAATTGAATGCATGCGCACGAAAACAAACATGGCGACTAGTGAAAACAATACGGAATACATTGGATAATAAAGGTCTTAACATTAGATTAAATGAAAAATTCTTTTATATAAGAAGAGTATAATCCGCTGTAAAAACGAAAAAAAAATGGAAAGAAAAAATGTGAGGAAAGAGTGTGCACCCTAGTTGTGTGTGTGTGTGTGTGTGTGTGTGTTAATAAACTTAAAAATATCAGGAAATAATAATTAACTAAGTAATATTTACTCACCCCCACTCAATTTCCCCTTTCTGCACCCATCGCCGCCACCAAACCTGAGAAAAAAATGCTGACGATTACACGTCTCGCTATGTCGACAAGAAGTGGGGTCTCATTTTGCGTTAAATTTATACAGGAAAGTAATCCTCACGCTAAAAAGTTACATTTTGATTATTTAAAAAAGATTCCTTCTTTTTCATTATCTTTAAAGGCTGTTGAAACGTAATAGATTTTGGTTTCTTTTTAGAAAGTAAACTGCGCTGGGTCTTAAAAAAACCAAATATTTTTTAATATGTAAATGGATCAAGTAGTTTTTTTTACACTAGAAAAACATATTCGCTTTGTTTTTTTTGTTTGAAAACATTTCCAACTTGCAATGAAAAATGCAAATAAAATAATCGTTAACATAATTTTAGACACGAAACACGTAGCTTTTTTTAAAAAATCAAGTTCTAGTTTTAATCACGCACAACTCGGGTAAAGAAAATTTTTTAAAAAATATGTAAGTACACCTGAACAATCGACACTCCCTTACAATTTTTTCTTTTCGTCTTTTTTCAACTATTTCTGCGGATTATTGGATCCTAAGTTACCAGATTATAAAAAAATCGAAAAAAATCAATATTTAAAGATTTAGAAGGGAGTTCAGTTTCACATACAACGTTCTAGTAAATCGATCCCCCATTTTCAGAACTGCTTTACACCACCCGATTTGACGTTGGCTCCTTCAGCCGTCCACTCCCCGCCATTATTATTATTTTATTTATTTATTTATTTATTTTTGCAACTTTTCCCTTTGACAAAACTTCGGTCTGCTATCCGTTTGTCATTATTTTTTTATTTATATTTACGACTTTTTAAAAGGTGTTTTTGCATTTAACGACTCGCACTATTTTTTAAATTGTATTAGTCTACCCGTTGACCCTAAAAGGGTGAGATGAAATGTGTTCAAAATAAAAACTGATTTTGAAATTATATTCTCTTTTATTGTCTTGAGAAAACATTTTTTAAGTGATGAGCGAAAAAAATAAAACACAGGAAACCTCCAGAGCACTACTCAATCGCTAATTAAAATTAAGGAGGCCCTATTAAAAGCCCTACTAAAAGCACTATTAAAACTAAGTTTCTACCCCTCCTCTAGAGAAAATATTTTAAAGTAAGGTCTGAAAAAATAATTCATCAGAATCCGCAGGAGCGCTACTAAAAGCAGTGTATATGGTTATAAATATGATTATAGTATATATTGTATATTTATATTTAAATCATTGTTTTAAAACTCAACAGGCTTAAATTACATTTATTTGTAAGGAAACCGCGTAAAATACGTTAAAACAAAACATATTGTTGACCTTGTGTATGCTTTGAATAGCAGCAGTGACTTTTAATATCGGACTTAAAACAGAGCGGCCATGAAATAGATAGGAAGATAATTTTTTTTTTGAAACCGAAAGTCACAAACCGGATGGATGGTTTAAACGCTCAAGCAAGCAAACAAGCTGATCTGAGTTTTATAATTATAATATATATATATATATATATATATATATATATATATATATATATATATATATATATATACTGTGTGTGCAAAATAAAGACTTCAAGACAAGGTGTTGATGGCAACAAAAAGTGTATTTCATTTTACGTTACAATTGTTTCAATGTCTAGTTCGACAATTTCAAGCATTATATCGTTTGAAAATTTTCGAAAACCAGCATTTCTTCAGACTTTATAAATAAACACACTTTAGGCATTCTAGCATTTTTTGAATAGAAAGAAGAAAAGGCGGGGGGGGATCCCTAACGAGAAAAGCATGCGAGAACCACAACCAAGGTAAATGTTTCTCGCATGCTTTTCCCGTTAGGGATTTTCCCCTCGCTTTTTTTTCTTTCTATTCAAAAAATGCTAGATTGCCTAAAGTGTGTTTATTCATAAAGTCTGAAGAAATGCTGGTTTTTGAAAATTTTCAAACGATATAATGCTTGAAATTGTCGAACTAGACATTGAAACAATTGTAACGTAAAACGAAATTCACTTTTGTTGCCATCAACACCTTGTCTTGAAGTCTTGATTTTGCACACACAGTATATTAATGCTCAATTATGAAATGTGATAATTTTGTAGCTTAATCCTTAAGTCAACCATTTTTGGCTTAAAACCTATTGGTATATGAAAATTTACTGAATTACACGAACTCAATATATTACATATAAGTTTCTCTCTCTCTCTCTCTCTCTCTCTCTCTCTCTCTGAATATATATATATATATATATATATATATATATATATATATATATATATATATATAGAGAGAGAGAGAGAGAGAGAGAGAGAGAGAGAGAGGGAGATATAAAGAAAGAATAAACCAAGTTATATGTCCGTCAAGACTTATTCTGGATGAATAATTGAAGAAAATGCAAATGCAATATTCAAAACTGATTACGTCACCACTGTAGCAACGTGATATGCATCTGGACTAATTAAACATTAAAAATTAAAAATAAAAAATAAAAAATTAAAAATTAAAAATAAAATAAGATGAATGTACAAAATGTATAACGATTTTTCAATTCTAACACATGTTTGACCCCTTAAAAACTATTTTAACCTGCTAAAGACTCATAAAAGAACGTTCGTAAAAAATCCAATCATGTAAGACCCCCCTAGCGTCGCTCTGCGACTTTTAGTTTCGGGGGAGATAGGGTTTGAAAATATGGAGTCAGACAGACAGACAGACAGACAGACAGACAGACAGACATGTAGACTTTTCTATTATATATATATATATACATACATATATATATATATATATATATATATATATATATACGACATAACCACGTTAACACACTGTTTCTCGTTTGATAACCAAAGTTAAGCGACGTTGAGTCTAGTCAGTTCCAGGTAGGTGACCATTTTGGAGTACTAGGGCTGCATGTATTCAGATAGGCGAGTACGTATGATACCTCAGGGAGATGAACGTGAATAGCTGTATTTGCTGACGGCATCACACTAATCGCGACATGAGAGCAAATAGAATGCTAAACTCATGCAAAACAATCGCTAAATCCTTAGAAAACCTTCAAATTGATGGCCACATTTAATGCCATAAATAAGAAGCTCATCTCCATAAACAGCAGCAAGAAATCTTTCCAACCGAATATTGTCATGATCAATTGCACCTCATTCGAAACTCTGATGTTCACACGCCTAAGCTAGACATTCTTTGAAGCATGAACTGGAATAAGTACATAGAAGACGTTGCTAATTCTGCTTCAAAGAAAGTACGCTCCCTTTACCGGGTTAGAAAATAGTTATACTTGCTAGTATCCGATATATTTATAGTCACTATTTGCCGATGTATAAATATTTTCGCAATATCTAGATTAATGCAGACAATACTAGCTTCTCTTTCTTGGGCAAACATGAATTTTAAACCATTTTTGTTTGGTTCCGCATCCCCTGCTGCCTATATCGCATCCATAAAAGTGCACCCTTGCGCCTATTTTACAAATACTCTTACGGAATATACTCAAGTTTACTCGCTGCTCATGTACAAACTAAAACGTAAATAATCCCGACCCACCTAACTAGCAGCAAAATCCCACTCCTTCACTATAAATATCTCTAGGTGCCGAAATAGTCTTTGTTCTGACCCTTTCCTCGGACCGCTTGCATTTGGAATTGTTACATTTTCCCTTTTTCCCGATCCTACAAACCTGCATAAGTTTAAATGTATTGTGAACAAATGTCCTGCTGACTAGCTCCTTTTCAAACCTGAACACCTTCCAATCTAAATAAAAGTAGAAAAGTATGACTTGCATAAGTGCGCTCTCTAATTAATATATTTATAAAGAATAAAGATACGTCATAAATATTTATTACTAGCAGGGATAGCCGATGTTGCCCGGAGCCCTTAAAAACAAAATAGAATATGTTAAATAATGTGTGCAACATTTTTGCCTCCAAAACGCTACTAAAAGCAATACACCCCGCTCTAGAAATTACTTTTCTGTTATTTTATGTAATCTCACACTTGTGTTACTGCCTGCTCTATGCAGGATATTGAGCTCTATGGATTATAACAGGGCAACACAAACAAAAGGATAGAGAAGCTTTTTATCCTAGATAACAGTGTTTAAATACATATGAAATTAACGAGGCATCCAGAGCACTACTAAAACCAAGCCTCATTGAAGAGAAAATTAATATTCAAATTTCTATCTAAAAATGTTTAATATATGATAACATTATGTATTTGCCATTTAATCATCATTTTCTTTTCCAAATTATAGATATTATACATCAAGGACAATACCGATCAAGAAACTATCAGCGCTACAAGGTTTCGGTTTGTATTCTTTTAATTTTAGCAAGACATACAAACATACATTCACACATACAGACGTTTGTCTTTCATATAATATATTATACGAAAATTGAATTGGTTAGCTTTCGTTTCTCAAAGTCATTTTTTAGTATATTTTAATCATCAGAATAATTAGTTTAGGTTTAATGTGGCATTATTTCAATTTTATTAACGTCTCTCTTTAAACCTGTTTTATCAAAAAAATCAATTAACTTCTCGTCGTTTTACTTATTTCTCTTTCTGCCTCATCGAATAGATGTTAGTACCACAATTTTGCATCGACGAAATTATTTTTCAAACGTTCGTAACGAGTTAAAAGAAAGACAACACTTTAAATTAGCTTTATAATACCTGATAGTAAAATAAATTTATATTTCTATAGACCTGCGTTAGCTGTACTAGTAGGTGCTTGTGATTGGGCATAAATTTCTTAAATACAAATGTCCAACGTCTGCTAAAATGTTTCGAAGATTCAAATGATGCATCTTACAAAGGTCAGAGGTTACATCAGTTTAAACTCTGCGTATATGGCAACCAAAATGAGAATAGTTTACAGCTTTTATTTTATTTATTTTTTTCGGTCGGTTATCCTCATCTTTGTAGTTGTTGTTATTTCACCACATTTCGACTAACTCATCCTCTGGCTTTCTTCAGGTGATTAACAGCGACGGGATAGGCATGTTGAGTTTTATCCTCAGTAAATAAAAAAAAAAAATACTCAAATTACTCATCTCAAAGGATTCCCAAATCTCAGAAACCTGTATATCAAATTTCGCGTCTGTAGACTAAAAATTGAGAGAGTTATTGCGTAGGGAAATGTACACACACACAGACACGCACACAGACACACGGACACGTTCACTTTTAGATAGATAGATAGATAGATAGACTGATAGACTAGCAGTTTCGCCCGGCTTTGCTCGGGCCCTATATACTGTTCATAAGGTTTTGTGTATATGTATATATTAAAAATGTGAATATGTAAAGTAATGCCTTTCTGTATAATAGTCTTCCTTAACTTCCATAGAGAAAAGACAGAAAAACTTTTTCACTTTTATAGATATACTAGCATGGGTGCCCGGCGTTGCCCGGGTGTTTCGAGGTGTATGCTGAGCAAAAAATATAATATATATATATATATATATATATATATATATATATATATATATATATATATATATATATATATATATATATATATATTAAAAGAGTTTATTTGTGATACAGAATTTACAAATGACAGAAAAAGAATTCTTTTGGACCCTAGACGTCTTTCGCCATCCTCATCAGGGGAAAACAATGGCATTTTTTAAAAATCTTTTTTTTTTAAAGAAAATATGGGGAAGAAATTAAAATTAATGATGAAAATGAGAACGACTTATTTACAATTATAATAAAATATATGTACAGGAAAGAGAGACAGAGAAAGGATAAAATGAAATGGATTAACGTATGTATATGTATATATATACTAGTAGCTGTGCCCGGCTTTGCTCGGGCCCTATATACTGTTCATAAATTTATGTGCATATGTGTATATTAAAAAGTGTGAATATGTAAAGCAATGCCTTTCGGTATAATAGTCTTCCTTAACTACCATAGAGAAAAGATAGACAGACATTTTCACTTTTATAGATAGACTAGCATTTCAGCCCGGCGTTGCCCAGGTGTTTGGATGTGTATATTGATCATAAAAAAGCGGTCAAATCTTAAAAAATTGACCCTATTATGACCCCTTAACATTTATTGTTTGGGGTTCACATCAAGTTATCAAGTTAGATCCATGTCCAAGGAACCTATATCTAAATTTTCAAGTGTGTAGACCCAAAATTGGCGAAGAAGTTTGGCAGAGCTCTCAAACGACAAATCGTTGAACTTTGACCCCTTAACAGCCACATTTCTGGCCAAACACGGATTACAAAGATATTTCCAAATCTCTGTAATCTGTATCTCAAATTTAGAGTCTGTAAACTGAAAATTGACAGAGTTATTGCGTAGGAAAATGTACACACACAGACACACTGACGCGTTCACTTTTATGGATTAAGCAAAAATATATACGTATACATAAATATATATGGAAACAATTTGTGTTTACTTTAAAATTTTTACGCAAATATTATGCAAGTATAAATCACGTAGAATATCTGCATGAATATAATTACACGTAATAGTTAACTAAAGATTATTATCCTATTAAAAAACCGAAAAAACTAATAGGGAATTAATTAAAATGAATGTTTAAAAGAATATGCAAATTAGCTAGATCTTTTGCTAGTGAATGTGTTACGAGAACAGATCCCCTGTTCTTGTTAATAAGTAAAAATGAGATAGGATAGATCGAGAATTGAACTCGGTAATCTAGGTTTAGAAATAGGTTCTGAAATGAAATTTGGAAAATGGAATGTAGAATTACCCATTGTTTAGTTTCACATAAAATAGTTTAGATATGTGACTTAAAAAGGAATTTGATGATTCAATTCTGTTTATGAAAATTAATTAAATTGAAGTTATCTAGATCCGAACAATAGAAAATGTTAAACATATTGGAAAATAGGTTAGGCCGAAAATAGGAGAAACATTCGATGTACAGAATGGGATAGACATGTGAGGAATAGTGCATGTTTTAGACACGTGAGGCATGTCAGGACACGGAATCGATATGCATGTTTTTTGGCCATGCGATGACGTCATGGTTGAGAGATGAGTTCTCAATATAGTTAGAGTTTGAGTAGACAGAGTTGGAGAGAGTCAGGAGAGGGTCGAGAGTCGGACAGACAGAGCTGACATTGGAGAAGGAATCCACCTTTGGAAGCGAAAGGTTAGAAGTTGAAATCATGTAAGACTTTGAATTCCTTGATGTGAAATCATTGACCGGAAAAGAAATAAAGAAACATCATCATTTTGTAACTGCGGTCTTGTGCTGTGTCATTTTACCAAAAGAAAGGCAAAGTGAAATTGTATTTGTATAATGAACTTTGTGTATAAACCCATCCTTAAGTAATGTGTCTCCATCATCTTAAGAAATGTGTCTCCTATCAAGAAATAATGACTGTCTCCTCATATGTAAATGAACTGATAACTCATCCCTCTCCTAAAATATATGTGTTAAAAAAATATGTTATAAGATTCACAAACTGTATAAATGTATCTTCTATATCTCACCCTCATCGAAATGTATTACATGTCACTTTAAAATTATACTCTCTCTCTCTCTCTCTCTCTCTCTTTCTTCAATATGAACAATCAACAACAAATATAATATAATATTCGTCATCTTATTAAGACCACTACATAACAACCCATATATAAGAAAATTGTATTTTCTTTTTAAATAAATAGAAAAGAGGGGGTTTAATATGAATATCAATGCACACAAAAGAAAAACGAATTTATAGGAGTATATATATATATATATATATATATATATATATATATATATATATATATATATATATATATATAATGAATATTATTAAAATAAATTAAACTATCAAGAATGGGAATGTTAACCCGCATATAATTATACAGGAGGGGGGAGAAAACGGAGGTGGGGAATCCTATCTAAAGTATCTCTTTATAATTCGCCTAAAAGGTCTAGGGTATTCACAAACCGTTTCTGCCTGCAGAGAGAGGGTTTGTGGCGTGCAATGGAGACGGACTCGAGAGTTTTTAAATGATTACTCGATCGGCCGCGAAATAAAATTGAAAAAAGTCGTCCTTATATGCCTGCCCACATTCTGGGTTATCCAATAAATGATTTCCAGTAATTGTGGGTGGAGTTGAGGAGAATTTTATTTTCATTTTTATTTTTATTTTAAAAACCTGAAGAAACATGGTGTCTAATTCTTGTTTCAAAATGAACGCTGGTTCGCCCGACGTAGACCGCATCACACTGACATTGGAATTTATATATAATATTGCTAAGTTTAATGTGAGGCAAACCGTCCTTTTTGAAAGAAGAAAATGCAGATTTCGTATTGAAAATAACCCGAGATAAAACAGACGGGACACAATTGTTGATAGTCTTTTAAAGTTGATTAATTAGAGGGACATATATATATATATATATATATATATATATATATATATATATATATATATATATATATATATATATATATATATATATATATAATACTATTGGGTACGGACCCGATAATGGAAGGCCAGATAAAAACGAAAACTTGGATTTACAGAAAAAATCCTACCTTGGATTTACAGAACTAAAAAATCCTACCTTGATCGTCCTTCGGGGCCCGTGGCGCAGTGGATAGAGGCGTTGTGTCTGTATGGTTCCAGGTGAGCATTGTCTGAGGATAGCAATTTCAGCAAAGCAGGCGAGAGGATTCGTTACTAAAACATGGTGAGACAAATACAACTATGGACGATAGTAATTACTGGGAATACAGTTACAAGACTCAGCATTTCTATCACCTCGGGGTTAATCACATGAAGAAGGCTGGAGGATGAGTTGGCAACTACGGAGATGAGGATAACAGTCCGCAAATAATAAATAAATACACAAATTACTTATCTCAAAGAATTCGAATAAAAAAGTACAAAAATAAAAAATATATCAAAGTTTTCAGAATTATTCTGAATAATTAAAAAGTAAAATTTAGGAGAAGGAAACAGTCCGATATTATTCTAGAGAAGTTAAACCAGCAAAAACAATTTTAGAAGGAATGAAACATGCGATTCACGTTCACCGGTGCTTTTTAAACATGATATGTTTAAAGCTGACTTTTATTTACACTGAAAAGAAAATGTCTCTATGAAACTTTTATACTACAGAATGTAGCGATAAAAGTGTCGCACTAGAAATGACGACATGATTCCATTTCCGTTTGATGAAAACCGTTTTTTTTGTTGCAGACCATCTGCTAGTTGGACAGTTGTGTACAAATACCAAGCGCAATAGGAGCCTTCTATCATATTTGAAAGTGACACAGTGTTCAACGGATCGGAGATGCGCCGCTGTACAACTCATGGTCTCTATCAATCCAAGTTATGATAATAGGACCATTGTCAGCACTTTCAAAATGCATTGCTAGATTGCCACGAATAACAGGGATGTGATCAGGATGATAAAATAAAAGTTTCCAGTCATGGTTATGGTCTTTTTTTTTTTTTTACACAGTGATCACCACTTATCAAGGCCCGTAAGCCACTCAGGGATAAGGGTTATTGCAAGTACATTACGTTAGTGTGGAGATTTTATGAAGTGTTTACTTAAGGGGGCGGTTCATTAGGAATTTGTTAACATTGGACTTGAAGACATCCAAGTTGTAGTCCGGTGGGAAGCAGGCAGACGGAACAGAGTTCCACAGGCGTGCAGTTCTAAGAAATAAGCTATGTTCATGGAATCCACGTTTTGATTTAGGCACAGATATAGAGTGGGGGAAATTTTTCACAGTGGATTCGGCTAGACGGGTGTTTTTCGTGAAAGATTGGCGAGGGGGGGACCAAAGATTGGAGTTCAGACGAGCACCTGCCATGGAAATAACGATAAAACAAGGATAGGCTCACAACGTCTCTTCTGTGGGAGACAGGTTTCAGGGTAGAGAAAAGGGCATCCCCCACTAAGCCACGAAGTCTATTTTGTACTCTGCCAAGGCAGGATAGGCTGTTTTCTTCAGCTCCTGCCCAGATATGGCAACAGTATTCCATCCTTGGACGTACTTGGCTTTTATATAGATAGAGAATTGCATTAGTAGTGAGATATCTTAGGTGTGGTTTCATGTAAGGGCCACATCAAGCCACTGTACATCTTGGAAGTCTGCTTGAAAGTCAACACCAAAGTGTACCTGGATGTTTTGAAGAGTGTGGTGATCACCTGGTGCAATCAGGTGGTCATTGGCAGCAGGACTCAGCGCTGGCCTATGTGTCCAAAGAGAGCCAGGCTTGGCTTCAGAAGGAGTTCTATGAACTTATGCCCTTCTCTCACTGGCCTCCTCCTGCCCCGACCTAAACCTGTTGGACTACTTGGTTTGGTCCTACGCCGAGAACATCACCAACATGACCTTCGGCAACACCAAAGCCAGCTTGATCACCGGCATCCGCCGAGTATTCACCGAGCTTCCGCCGGCGCTTGTGGAAAAAGCATGCTTCCAGTTCTGGAACTGTATCGAGGCGGTGATTGAGGGTGAAGGCGGCTACATTGAATATATATCAGCTCTACTACATAATAAAATGTCCTTAATTTGTTTTGTTTTTTTTCAATAAAAGTTTAAAAATAAAGTTGTAGTGTTGTTTTCTTTAGGGTGACAACTTTAGCCTTTCATCCTGTATTATTATTTTATATGGTAGAAACCGGATTGCATATTCCAACATTATGTCATGCTATATACAAGTATTTAGTATTACAGACCTTATTCACAATTAAATATTATAATGTACCTAGTATATAGTACTGATTTCAAAAGTAAAAAGTAATGATTTAGGTACCATCAGATAGATTTTTTTTCATACAGTGGTCACCACTTATCAAGGCCCGTAAGCCACTCAGGGATAAGGGTTATTACAAGTACGTACATTACGTTAGTGTGGAGATTTGATGAAGTGTTTACTTAAGGGGGCGGTTCATTAGGAATTTGTTAACTTTGGACTTGAACAAATCCAAGTTGTAGTCAGGTCGGAAGCTCCAACCACGTTCCCTACATTTGAGCTCACGACAGATAGATAAAGATTTAAAATTAAACCACTTCAAGTTATGAATAAATTTGCGCATGCGCAGAAGTAATAGAAATATGCCAGCAAATTGAAATGAACATTTTGCATTTCAACTTGTCTACATATTTCTACAGATTTCTATACGCGTTGTTCATTCAGTCAAACAAAGATTTTACTTGTTGTAGACCATCTTTGGTGTATAATTACTATTTCCTATTAATTTAAGTGCTGTGTGATAAGTAAATTAACAATTTATCGGTTCAATATTTACACGCACATACATTCATCTTCTGTTTTAAATAATATAAATAAAACTTCTTTTTCTGTCATAACCCACTATTTTCTTTTGTAGAACGAGGTCAAGTGAAATTTGTACAAAAGCACACACTTGCATTTATAGCACCTCAATTAGATGACAGTGACGCTCATTTGCTTGACTTTCCTCTGACTCATTGCCTTGCTGTAGATATCCTTGACGAATCACAAACACCTTTTAAATGACATATGAAATGCCATTAATTTTTTTCCCACCGAAGCAATCCGTTTCAATAGGCTCAGGTTATTATTAATTATTATCATTGATTTAGTTTTCTACTTTGTTTTACGGCAGATCAACCCTTTTGGTGCATGTAATGCTGAAGACAACCATTTTACTATTTTTATGCTAAAAGTTTTGATATATTAAAATATGTATTTATGAAGTATAATTCGTTTGATTGATATTATTTGGATTTTTCCGTATTCTTTAATTGGAAGCCATTTTTAATTTCATACAAGTTCTGGATATGAAGACTTCTCGTACAGGTTCTACACTTTATTTGACACGAAAAGAATTATGTACTGAAATGCTAAAAAAATTTCATTGTTATGGAGCAATTCTGATTTTTAATTGGTTGATAGTGGAACGTGAATGAATTTGATTCGTCAGTTCCTATCAGCAGTGTTTATAAATAGAATGCCTAAAAATGTATAAAATACAAAGCGGAATCACCAACGTAATAGAAAATGCAATGAAAACATGGAGACTTGAATTGACAGCTGATGGACAACACATAACAGAAATTAACATACAAAGAGGCATCTCCCAAGGAGATTCACTATCACCATTATTGTTCATCATAGCCATGATGCCCTTGAACAGTATTCTGAGAAAGTGCCACACTGGATACAAGTTCTCCAATACAGAGGAAAAAATGAACCACCTGATGTACATGGACGATCTGAAACTTTTTGCAAGGACCGAAAAGGAGCTAGAGACACTAATTAACACTACCAGGATCTTCAGCCAAGATATCCAAATGGAATTTGGAATGAAAAAGTGCGCGCAACTAGTTATGAGAAAGGGAAAACTGGAAACGACAGAAGGCATGGAATACCCAACCAAACAGAAATGAGGGCACTAGGGGAACAAGACGACTATAAATACTTGGGAATTTTGGAAGCGGACCCCATCAGAGCAACAGAAATGAAAGAGAAAATTGGAAAGGAATACCCCAGGAGAACAAGAAAACTCCTGAAAACGAAATTATATAGCAGAAACATAATAAAAGGTATGAATACATGGGCAGTATCACTAGTGTTTATATGGTGGACAAAAGAAGAACTGAGACAACTCGACCAGAAAACCAGGAAACTCATGACCTTGCATTAAGCCCAACACCCAAAGGACGATATTGACAGGCTCTACGTGAAAAGGAAAGACGGCGGGAGAGGACTGATCTGTATAGAAGACTGTGTGTAGGACACGAAAAAAGAACTAGAAAAATACATAATGCAAAACACTGAAAGGATAATTATGGCAGCGAGAGACACTGAAAAAAACAACAAAACAAAACAGAGAGACAAATGACAAAACGAGAAAAGAGAAATGGGAAGAGAAACAACTCCACGGAAGATTCATAAGAATGACAAAAGATGAGAATAATGAAAACACCTGGACATGGATGCGAAAAGGACATATAAACCGAGAAACTGAATCTCTAATAAATGCAGCACAAGATAACTCGATAAAAACCAACCATATCAAAGCAAGGACCGATAAAGCACAAAAAACAGCAAATGCAGACTCTATCGACGAAACGATAAACCATATAGTAAGTGAATGCAGCAAACTGGCCCAAAAGTAAT
Source organism: Euprymna scolopes (assembly GCF_053919585.1). Taxonomy (NCBI): domain Eukaryota; kingdom Metazoa; phylum Mollusca; class Cephalopoda; order Sepiida; family Sepiolidae; genus Euprymna; species Euprymna scolopes. The sequence continues at coordinate 120,798,089 of NC_136494.1, forward strand.
ACAAAAACAGGCATGACCAAGTGGGGAGGACGGTGCACTGGGAATTGTGCAAACGACTGCATTTTGAGTGTACAGACAAATGGTACAAGCATAATCCTGCAACAGCACTCGAAAATGAGAATCACAATATCCTATGGGACATGGACACACAGATGTACAAACCCATCCAAGCAAGAAGACCAGATGTCGTAATAATTAACAAGAAAGAAAAATCCTGTCAAATCGTAGACTTTGCTGTCCCAACTGACCACAGGGTGAGTATGAAAGAAAAGGAGAAACGAAGCAAATACACAGAGCTAGCCAGAGATTAAAAGGGATTTGGATGATGAAGAAAATTAAAATAGTACCGATAATAGTAGGAGCACTAGGAACAATTCCGAAAAACTTCGAAAAAAGAATGTCAAAAATTGAAATTAGAGGAACAACTGCAAAAGTACAACGACTAACGATAATGAAAACGACTGAAATATTAAAGAAAACCCTTGAATGCGGAGAATAATACAAGAAGACAATATAACAAATAAGCGTTACAGGGAATGAAGAACACCGAAACTGCATATCTACAAGTTCTACACCCCCATTATGCATACTCCCTATTGTTTCATCACCGCTCCTCCCAATAAAAAAGTGATATCAAATAGCCGAGAAGGGTTAAGAAGGACTGAAAGACCGAGGAGAGAGCGCTAGCCAGACCTCGGTTGGACAAACGCAAAGAGAACTGGGACCTTGGGGAGGCTGAGTGCCACTCAAATTCTAGTATAAACCAATGGCCACTGCCAGCGAGAAATCAATGGTAAGAGGCTTTTGCGATGATGCAAATTCATTTGCAAATGCTATCGAAGGAAGTGAAGAGAGCTGGACGTCTGGGGAGACTTGTTGTCACTCAGCTTCCAGAGAACACCACAGGTTTTCAATCAGATCGTTTGTTGACATGTGTGAAAGCTCCACGTGAACCAATAATAATAATAATAATAATAATAATAATAATAATAATAATAATAATAATAATAATAATAATAACGCCTTATTATTTTTAGCTACGCAAGGCAAATATCACAGATTATGGATTTCAGGATAAAATCAAACTGCCAGCAACCACGGCAAAAGAGCTATAAAAAAGTCAAGAGAGTTATATGCTCAATCCGTTAAATTCAAAGTAGCTGAGCAGCGGCTTGGTTCCCACCAGTTTTGGCAAATAGCAAACAGGATCCTGAACAGAAGCGTGCGTTCTATCCCAACCATCATCAATGGACTTGAGGTCATCTCGTTAGCATCAGATAAGGCAAAACTATTTGCCAAGAACTCTGCAGCTAATTCTATCCTATGCGACGAAGGTCATCAACTCCCCTTATTTCCTCCTATAACGGACAACACGCTCTGCAACATACGAATATCTGTGCGTGAGGTCACCAAGCTAATCAAGAACCTTGATTCCAGTAAACCAACTGGCCCTGACGGCATTCCAATCATTGTGCTGAAAAAGCTTCAACTAGAACTTGCCCCCATACTTACAAAACTCTTTAAGCGTTGCCTTAAAGAGAAGTGCTTTCCAACACCCCGGAAAACCTCATCAGTATGCCCTGTATTTAAGAATTCAGGTGATAAGTCATCTCCCTCTCAGTACAGACCAATAAGTCTCCTGTGTGTCATGAGTAAGCTGCTGGAATCCATATTAAATAGAGAAGTAGTCAACCACCTCAGCAGAAATAACCTTCTTAGTGACATGCAATATGGTTTCCGTTCTGCCAGATCTACAACAGATGTGCTAACTGTTATATCTCATAGGATTAGTGAATCTCTTAACAAAGGCTTCCTCTCTAGGGCAATTGCTCTTGACATATCAAAAGCCTTCGATAAAGTATGGCATAAGGGCCTACTTCACAAGATTTCCAGCTACGGTATAACTGGAAATGTTTTCTCGATCATCAAATCATTTCTCTCTGATAGGCTCATAAGAGTAGTGGTTGATGAGTAGAAATCAGAGGCCCTCAATATTAATGCTGGAGTCCCGCAGGGGTCCATTCTAAGCCCAAATCTCTTCCTGATATACATCAATGATCTCCCAAAACACATACTTAAATCATTCGTTGACATCTATGCTAATGACACGACCATCTATGGCAACACATCGAAGGCCGTAAATGACAAAGTTCTCTCTAATTCTCTCTCCTCTGATCTTGAGCGTCTGGTACAGTGGGAGAGGAGGTGGCTGGTTACTTTTAATGCATCTAAAACCAAGCTCTTATCTTTACATCATCAACGCTCTGATCCCCATCTGGCATCAATTGAAATGGGTGGCTCTCGTCTAGGGGAAGCTCCATGTTTTGATAAGCTTCTGGACTTGACCTTTACTCTTGACCTTAAATGGAACACATACATCAAGTCAGTTGCCAAGGTCGCTGGAAAAATGGTAGGATCCTTCTATCGCCCCAGAAGATATCTCACCCCTAATGCAATTCTCTATCTGTAAAGAAGCCAAGTACGTCCAAGGATGGAGTACTGCTGCCACATCTGGGTAGGAGCTGCACAAAACAGCCTATCCTGCCTTGACAGAGTACAAAATAGGCTTCGTGGCCTAGTGGGTGATGCCCTTTTCTCTTCCCTGAAACCTCTCTCCCACAGAAGAGACGTTGCGATCCTGTCTTTGTTTTATCGTTACTACCATGGCAGGTGCTCGTCTGAACTCCAATCTCTAGTCCGCCTCCTAGCCAATCTTTCACGAAAAACACCCGTCTAGCTGAAACCACTGTCAAAAATTTCCCCCACTCCTTATCTGTGCCAAAATCAAAACGTAGATTCCATGAACAAAGCTTATTTCTTAGAAGTGCACGCCTGTGGAACTCTGTTCCGATTGCCTGTTTCCCACCTGACTACAATCTGGATGTCTTCAAGTCCAATGTAAACAAATTCCTGATGAACCGCCCCCTTAAGTAAGACACTTTATCAAATCTCCAATACTAACGTACTGTACACACAATAACCCTTATCTTCGAGTGGTTTCCGGGCCTTGATATGTGGTGACTACCTTGTAAAAAAAATACAGAAAATCACACTTTTTTCTTTATTATATAAGTAAATTATTATATAATTCTTATATAAGTAAACGTCGGTGTGTTGCGATTCATCTGTTTCTAGCCCGGGATTTAGACTTTTGGGGGATATTGGAGGCCCATAATATTGTTTCAACATAGAAATGTAATTTGGTACATTGAAAAAAAAAATGAATTTATTAAAAATAAAAGCATGTGCTCAAAAGAAAATGCGTTTTGCTCCGTTTATTTTCTTTTTCTTTTTGCATACTTGTCTAGCTAGCCTATTCAATTCTCGCTATCGTAAGGCCTCCAAAGGCTATTTCCTAAAATCTGGCCAGCTGCTCATATTCTCCACTAATAATCGGATATACATTATGGCATTTTAAAGAACCATCACAACCTTTTTAATTAAACTTCAAAATTTAATTATTACGAAATCGAATATATAATTGATCAGTATTGTTATAAAACTATTACTTTTCATGAATAAATTTGCTTAATTCTCTACTTATAGAATTATTGGAAGCAAATATGTTCCCAAACTTTCACATATGAGGAATCGCGAAAATCTTTACGATAGATCCTTCCAAATTCCTTTCACGTAATTATGTTTTTCTTTTAACTATAAACAAAATGTTAAAATGGCTGCCTTGTTTACGAAGACACCGGGCAAACAAGATTCATATGGTTGCGATTCTGTTATCCATACTTTATGTATGAGAAGGTCGCTATGCTTCTTTTAAATGTATATTCGATTATTAGTGGAGAATATGAGCAGCTGTTCAGATTTTATGAATAGTCTTTGTAGCCCTACGATAGTGAGAATCGAGTAGGTTAGCTAGACAAGTATGCACTTTGCACAACTAAGCCAAACATGTATCAATCAAATATTTGTCAAGAATGGCAATCGGGATGAATAAGTAACTGTATTTATTGATTTTGGTTATGTCCATTTATTTCTTAAATGGGTAGATCAGTTTACCTCATTACAAAAGGTGTAATATCAATGTATTTTTACCTATTACATATTTACAATATAAGTGCAACAGTTATATAAAAATGATTATTAGACATTATTATTATTATTATTATTATTATTATTATTATTATTATTATCATTATTATTATTATTATTATTATTATTATTATTATTACTTAAAAACAGGGAAACTATGCGAGTTCAATAAAGTTTTGGTTGGACTTTGAAATCAGTGGTGCTGAGAATAATTAATCATAATCTCTATTCTTTCGCCACTTTCATGATTTTTAATAAATCATTTTCAAAATATCTGCAGACGCTGATCATCTATTCAACTCCACTATCGGCGCTTCACATGTCTGTTTCCTACACAATAGATGATAATAAGGGCACGATTACACGACAGGAAACCTAATTAGTGCCTGACCTTATTTGCGTTCGTGTGGGTAACGTAATTGAACAATTTTCAAATCCTTCTCTTCTTTTTAGCCACTAGTTGATGTATAAAGTTTTGTTTACTTTGTATATATATATATGGATGCTATAGAGCCTTCTACTCTGAAAGTTCATTCCACTAACTGTTAAACTTTAAATTTCCTGTTTTCTGAAGGGTTTGGCTGTCACTGAAACAAAACGTTGAATCGAGTAGGATATTCGTTATCTTTAGTTTATAAGTTCAATCTCTCGTAAAGGCAGCAAGACAATTGAACAATTTAATTTAATGAATGTAACAAGGTAGATGGGTTCAATATTTCGAGTTAAATACAAGGCATCTAAAAAGAATCGGAAAAACAGAACGGCCGATAAGTTGCGATTACAAACGTACGATCAAAAATACGGACGATCAAAATTTCGACTTTTATCTGATCACAGCTCACAGCTCACAACATTAATTTGTCTTGGATACAAATCATGTTGCGTTTAGCAGAAACAGTTGTGTTTTTTTTTATTGTAATGCGCGGTTGGAATGAATTCACTTTACACACACATATTTTTCTGTTTTTATTCATTTTTATTTAAGTTTCTCTTTGGTTACAGTAGTATTACATATTTGAAGAGCAAAAGAGAATATCCGAAAAGAACTTCCTTTTTATAGACACAAGCTCAAAATGTATCACCCCCAACTTCCCATGGTGTAATTATTCTCAAACACGCTAACTAAATTCCTTGTGAAATATTTATATATAATCTTCTGATACCACGTTGTTGAGCTGGATGTCCTCAAATAAAAAAGCAACCTTGTGCCTGACCTGTTTTTATAGAGAGCCAAGTAAATTGATACAATTGTGTTGTCGCATTGCAACATCGGTACAGTCGACATTAATAAATGTGCCTTCAATCTAATTTGATTCAGATTAAATTTGGCAGATGTTTATGAAATTATGGAATCGAATAACTGTTCAAAAATCAAAATCCGCGGCCAAAACTTGTCGAACCGAGAACAATATAAACAATCAGTGATTTTAATCTTTTAATTTATCCTTTCAACGCGTGTATTCCTGTTTGTTTCTTTCTTTCTCCTATTGGGCATATATTCGGTTACTCGTCACTGTCGCCTGCGATAAGGAAGGGGCAAATTTAAACCGTTGCTAGTTTCCCTCGCACGAGAACAAACGTGCATCGGGCTTGCTCGGTAAAACGAGATTTTATTATGTTTTTCACAAGATAAAAAGAGATATTTTATTTTAAATAATTTTATTCAAAAGCGTTCCATTTCCAACAACGATGTCTGAAATAAATCCAGATAATTCATTCTCTAGAAATAATGTCGCTACACTTGCCACTAATGACTACCACGGCACTTGGTCTTAACACTATTTATAGTTTGCGGAATAGACCAACCAAGGTAGATCAGCGTCACATCATAACATTCATTTTAGCCTTACTTCATATGGAATCAATGTTGGATAAAGGAACTTGGAGATTGTGCACACACATAAATTCCAGGTTAGCAGAGAACAAAGAAAATACCATGTCCAACTTTGACACACACATTGACCTCTGATGAAACGAAGAAAATGCAATGTCGGACTTTGAAACATATATTGATCTTTGATGGAATAAAGAAAGAATTTGCCAATAAAAGCTGACTAACAGAGAGAGACAGAGAGCGAGAGAGAGAGAGAGAAAGAGAGAGAGAGAGAGAGAGAGAGAGAGAGAGGGAGAGAGACGCAGGATCGTTACGTCGTTAGTTCGTCAACCCTAACCTCTATCTTTCATCACCTATGCTACATACGTCCGACGACCAGACAGCCAAAATATTAATTGAATAAAAACAGTTTTGTTATGAAATCGTCTTTGTGTTTGATTGTCAAACGGCTGAATCAAGCTAGCGTGTGTGCGTCAGCACTAACCCTATTCGGGTTTAACCGGTTTCCTCCGAAGGAGGAAGTTTAATAGGAGTATGAAATTCACAAGCGGTCCCCAGTCGCGGGTATATCCCTGCCAGGGGAGATGACGACGTTAGTATTTTGCAATTCTTGTAGGGAGGTCGACGTCCTCCTACATACAGCCTCTGGAATTCCCAAATTGGTCACCCATTTTAGTTATGACCAGGCTCAATGTTGCTTAACTTTGGTGATCTGACGGGAACCGGTGTGTCAACGTGATTATGCCGTATATATCAAACTAGAGTACAAAGCAGCACGCATCTTCGTAGAAATGCAACACACAGTATTATACATATGTGAGCGATAAACAGATAAATCTTTATATATATATATATATATATATATATATATATATATATATATATATATATATATATATATATATACTAGCATGGGTACCCAGCGTTGCCTGGGTTGACATGAAGTTCTGTTTGAAACACACCGGTATACGAATTATTTTCATAATGGGCAAAGTGGATACTCCCACAACAAAAATAAAAGAACGGATGAAAGCATGTAAATGTAATCTCCCCCAAAAAGAAGCATGTGATACCCTCTCCACCAGATATTTCGGCAGAAGGGCTACAAAGAGAAGAAACTATTCTTCGGATATTGAGCACTGGAAATACCCCCAAAAGAAAAGATAATTAAAAATAAATCATTACAACTTTTGTTTCACTAAAAATAGCAGTGAATGCCCGTGCAATCGCAAAAAAAAGAAAAAAAAAGATCTACCAAAAATTAATTCCAAAAACAATTAAATGACATTTTTCGTCATTTTATATTTCTAATGTAATCATCCCCTCTCCCCTCATAAAAATGAATTTGTCCTATTTTGGGGTTCGTCCTGTTTATAAAATTGTTAGGTGAAAGTACATAATGGCTTCATAAAAATTAATTACATTTATCGTTATTTTATGTTTCAAATGTAATTCCCGCCCCCACCACAAAAAAACTAAAAATTGTTTGTATTTGTCATGCTTTATCCCCCCCCCTCGATTGCCAAACTTGAAAAAATGCTAGAGATGACATGTCTGGTTGAACGCTTTGTGGCCAAAAAGTGGGTTCTCATTTTACGTTAAATTTATATAGAAAAGTTATTCCCCACGCTAAAATGTTAGTTTTTCTTTTTTCAAAATTTCTTCTTCCATATTATTTATAAAGACTGCTTAAACGTATTAGGTCACAAAAAACAGGTCTTAATTTTTTTGGTCAATGTCAAGTTTCTTTCCAACTCTCCCCCAAACTTTAAAATGACGCCTTTTAATGTTTTTCGGTGGTGCTGAAAACGAATATTACATTTAAATTTGGGGCAGATAAGTAGTTTTCATGATGTGAAGGAATTACTTTTTCAAAAAGTGGGATATCACTTTCCTACATAAATTTAACGTAAAATGAGTACCCACTTTCTTGTCACCTAGTAATTTCTTCATATCATAAAAAAATTTAAATGTGACAGTCGTTTTCAGCACCCCCGAAAATTGGCGCTGTTTTTTTTTTTTTTTACTAAGAGATGCGTTCATTTTTTAATCTCATAATTTAGGACGCTAATTATGCTGTTAGTAAGTTTACAAAAGCATGCTTTTGTTTTTCGTTCTTTTTTCATTATACGACTTGTATAGTTGTTAACAGGTGCCTCTGCAGTTTAACATTTCACAAAAATTCCGTTTACATTAGGAGGCGGTTAAGTAAACTACAGAAGCACCTGGTAAAATTTATACAAATTCTATAATTGAATACCCACATCAAAAAAAAAAAAAAAAGAAAAACGAAAATATATTTTTGTAAACCGCTCGTGTAAGCTTACTGACAGCATTATTTACGTCCTAAATTATGAAAAATAAACGAATCTCTTAGTAAAAAAAACAACAAAAAAAACAGCGCCGGTTTTCGGTGGTGCTGAAAACGAATATCACAGTTAAATTTGTTTTATGATATGAAGAAATTATTAGGTGGTTAGAAAGTGAGTGCCCATTTTACGTTAAATTTATATAGGAAAGTGATCCCCACTTTTTGAAAAAGTGATTTTTGATATTATGAAAACTACTCATCTGCCCCAAATTTAAATGTGATATTTTTAGCACTATCGAAAACCATAAAAAGTCGTCATTTTCAAGTTTTTTGAGGAGTTGGAAAGAAACTTGACATTGAACATTTTTTTTCTAGGGGTTAAACGACGCTGGGTCGCGTCGTAAAAACTGACAATTTTTAATTTAAGATATTAAATAAATTATAAAGAAAATCTGTTTCGCAGGAAATTAAACACACTTGCTGTGGTATAACTATTATAATAAATCCCGGGCAACACCGATTAAAATAAAAAAATAATTCAGCTTAGAATAATATTTCGAAATGAAAACAAAAACAGGAAATATTTGATTATGTGCTCCGTTTAAAACAATTTTTCAATTAAACTATCATAGTTATTTCCCCTTTTGGTTTTCTGGTTTTTGATATGAAAATAAAACGGTTTTAGATTTCAGATAAAATAAATTAAATTAAACGTAACTTTAAATTTAAATAAACTAAATAATTAAAATAGTTTTAATTAGTACAGTTGAAACAAAGCTATTATATCGAATACGTAATGTCATCGAGGTAATTATTTAAATAGATTGCATTTAATGTGATATGTTAATGACCGTAACTCAGTAATGAAAAAGTTGTTTAAAGAATGCTATATATTGAAAGTCCGTATAGAATATAATGTCTCCTTTGACAGAAGTATCCTAATATAGGCATTAATATTTCTTGACGAAGAAAGGTGTATACACATATGGCCTTTATATTTCTTTGGTAGTTGTACACAAAGTCACACACGAACGCTACTACTTTATATATATATATATATATATATAGAGAGAGAGAGAGAGAGAGAATGCAATATCAATACTATTTTCTTTTCATGATTTGCGGTTTATTCTTGTGAGTTTCCCCTTTTTTTTATATGTTCAACACCTTGAGAAATTCTCTTGTTTAAACGCAATCTTTCCATTTTTTGTTTTGTTAAATATCGCGCAAAGAGAAGTTCGCAAATAATAATGCGTTTAACCGAAACACTTTGTAACACTCCGCAAAATGAAGATAATTTTGAGGACAAATACATTCTTTCGGAATTACCATATTCTTTTAATGAACTCGCTCGCACTGAATCTGATTTTATTTTTAAATATCTTGATCTATAGTTCAACTAAAGCATTATAATTTCGTTTGCTTTCAGTGGACTTAAGGCGAAAACCACCTACTCTTTTTTTTTTTTTTTTTAAATATATTCATTTTTCTCGTTCGTCTTATCCAATGGCACGAATAAAACGCTTATCGTTTTAGAAGACGGTTGAATATATACTTAAAATACAGCTTTATCAGGTATTTTTATCTCTTTCGAATCTATCAGAAAAAAATATTCTAAACAATATTCTTTTAATTCTTCCGAACAGCTTACTTTTTAAATTCTTTCTTTAACTTTTCTGTTACAGAGTTTAAAGTTTTTAAATTTTGCTGAAAAAATTGTTGGTGTTGGAATGGTACCCTTACAGATACTGACGATGTACAATTTCTGATGTAATTTCCGGCAATCAGATTCTGGTTTCGAGTTAGTCTGGGCCCAAGACTCAGAGGGAGAGAGTCGTAACGTTACTTGTCCTTCAGAGCGGAGATCACACTTAACTAACGCACGTCTGTATTTCTATTAATATATCATTCATTTCACTGTCTCAAAGTGTAGCTGGATATGCTGAAGATCTACTAATGTAATCAGGTGGACGCTGGCAGATCCTGGGTGTAGCAGCATGACTCGATTCCGGTCCACAAGTTCAAAGAGATCCTGGCTTGGCTTCAGAAGTTTGACGTTTGGTTATACGCCGAGAACATCACCAACATGAACTTCCACAACACCAAATCCAGCCTGATCGCCGCCACCCGTTGAACATTTGCCGAGCTGCCGCTGGCACTTGTGGTAAAGGCATGCTACCAATTCCGGACCCGTATCGAGGCGGTGATTGAGGCTGAAGGCGGCTACATTTAATATTTGTCAGCTGTACTATATAATCAAATTATTTGAATTAAGTTTTTCAATAAAAGTTTTAAAATAAAACAGTGGTGTTTTTTCTTTGAGGCGACAAATTTATCCTTCCATCCCGTATATTAGCAGGCTGCCTGGCATTGTCTGGTCGTAAAATATGCTTAGATATGATATTTTCATTTATGTAGACTTCATAAAGCTGTAGCGTTGTTTTCTTTAGGGCAACAAATTTATCGTTTCACTCTGGAAGTTAGTCTTGATACTATGGCATTCAAGATACTATGGCATTCAAGATACTATGCCATTCAAGATACGCGCGAGTCAATATCTATCTGTTACATGTGTTACATTATAACGTTGTGCAATAAACTTGTTATATGTGGAGTTAAGTTGCATTATTTTATACTGATTATATTCCACCAGTGATTTCAGTAACTAATGTACAGAAATATCTCACACATTTTAACCTTTCAACTATATGTTGCTAATGAAATTATGCAAGTTTTTGTACCCCCTCGACGTAAATACCCCCGACAATCCCGACAAACAGAAAAATCCCACCCCTACATAGTAGAGATCCCTAGATGTAAGAAAGCCTTTTACTCTAATAGATTCTTCCCCATAACTGCTAGACTTTGGAACTCACTTCCGGGTTCCTGCTTTCCCAACTGTACTGACATGCAGAAGTTCAAGTGTAATGTGAACAGACATCTAGCTGCTCAACTCCCTACATAGTGCCCCTCCAACTTAAGTCCCCGATAGTAGCCCCCTGCATTAAAATGGCACTGTGCCTTGTTTGGAGTGAAATTGTGATAAAATGTTCCAATGATGTTTTCATTTAGCTAATAACTTGCCATTTTTGTTCAAGTATCCACATCAAACAATATGGTTTGAACAGATGCACATCATGCTTTTATTGTAGAAACGTTTCTGAAGAATAGTGAATCTGTAACTGCAGCACAGAGAGCTTTCTGAATTCATTACAAGTTAGGACGGAATGATGCTGTTCCAGATAGAAAATCAATACAGCTATGGGTTGCAAATTTCAAAGCTACAGGTTCGGTACTTAAAAGAAAGCCACCTGCAAGGCCTCGAAGCGATCGAACGCCCGACAGTATTCGAGCTGTGAGACTTTTTCTTACTCAGTCTCCTACATGTTCAGCTTGCAAACATGCTTTGGCTTTGGGATTGTCTGATCAAACAGCCAGAAGAATTTTGCACACTGATATGCAGTTCCATCCATATAAATTAATGATTGCTCAGAAAGTGCACGAGAGCGACTGGTAAGATCGCATGTAAAAATCTTCCACCACATCTTGGATAATAAAAATGTCGGTGATTTGTTAAGCGAATTATTTGGGACGAAGATAGTGTATTTATAAGTTTCCAAAATATTATTAGCGACGTTAATCATATTTGAGACCTCGACAACGCACGATAAATCAGTTAGTATCTTAATAACTCCATCCCTTCATTCACTTTGTTTCCCTATCCCCCTTTCTCTGTGTCCCTCTCTACATATATATAGTGTGTGTTCATCGAATATATGATAGAGATATTAATGTTTTCCCATGACAACTATTTTAATATGTTTACACATATTCTTATTCAATCAGCGTGAACCGTGATAAAAGACACGACTTGATTTTTCTTCTAGCAGCATGTCTGCATTATGTCTCGGACAATATGAGAACAAACACGTTTTATTTTGACACGGAAGTTTAATCATTAAAAGCTAAGCTAGGCTAATATAGCTTTTATTAGGCTTCACAAAAAAGATATCAAACATGTTCAAGGTTCAAATTTTAATATTTTCCCACAACAGCAATGTTTTAAATATGTCTACACGGAGTTGCTGTCTGATCAGATATGATGAATTCGGCAAAGAAAAGAAGACCATCCATAACATATATATAAAATGTGTTTTGACAATCAATAGAAGGAAAAAACTTTAAATACCGATATATATATATATATATATATATATATATATATATATATATATATATATATATATATATATATATATATGAATTTAGTTAACAAACAAATGGCTACACATAAGCATATATGTTTCAGCGAAAACCAAGTAAGGGAATCGTTTCGTCAGGCCAAGGACAACTCAATTACTACCAATACAATATATATATATATATATATATATATATATATATATATATATATATATATATATATATATATATATATAGGCAGTATTTTCTAATTCGAGCAAATATTATTAAATGCAACGGAGACACTTTGCTGTATGATTCTTTTTTTCTTTTTTTTTTTTTTTTTAATTTTTCGATTTTCCGTATTAAAATCAAAAATATTAATAAAAGTTCCATAGTTGTTGCTGTCACGAGCGCTTTCGATTCATTCACGAATCATCATCAAGTGTTGAAGTAAAATCCGAAAAGTGAAAACTAAAATACACAGTAAACGGCGATATATAGAGTCGATTAAAAATATAGGTCGATTAAAAATTCGAGTGTTAAAATCAGCAAGTTCGTGGACACTGTTAACAAAGTCCGTCCTATACGAACTACGCAAGACATTTTAGAACGTTACTGCTTTTCTCGAATGCGATATAATTTATAGTGGGTTTAAGGGTTCTAATATATGACGCTTCAAGAATTTGTAATTTTTTAAATTTTATTCTCATGTTGTATAATTTTTATGTTGTCAACATTTGATAAGTTTGGAGAGGGGACAATTATGTTCTTTTATCAAATGTTTATATATAGCACTAGTATTATTTAGATGCATGGTTATTCGCCGGGACAACGTTGTTGTTGTTGTTGTTGTTGTTGTTGTTGCATGCCAAATGTATGTGTTATTTCCAGAAGTCACGGGTTCCTAATTTCTGTGCTTCGATGCGTTTTTTGGTGGTTTCAGTAAATTCTCTCTTAGCTGTCGCTATTTCTTTCTTACAGTTATTTCTGGCTTCTATATACTTCTGTCTGTTTGAATCGGACTTATGTCGGTTAAATCTGTAGTACACATGCTGCCTTTGCGCGATGGCATTTGCACAAGTAGAAGTAAACCATTGGGGAAAGTGGGGCCTGCTATAAAATTTCCGCGTGGGAACATGTGCTTCAATTGCTGTTTTGAATCATTCAGTGGTCTCATTTGCGCACTATTCAGCAGGAAGTGAAAAGATATTTCGCCATGGGGCGCCTCTGATGAGATCCCGGGTGGCTTCCCAGTCAGCCTTTTTATAATATCTCGTTGTTTTGAGGAATGGCTCTTCAGTTTTGGCTCTAGAGTTTAGGGCGATTTCAACTATTATCACTACATGATCAGCATTCCCAAGTGGGATGTGGGCATTCGTAACACAATCATCGGGAACTATGGTCAGAAATAGATCTAGAAGTGATGCGTGTTGTTCTTGTCAAGGAAACGGGTTGGAAACGTAACCATCTGTGATAGGGAATGAGGTATAGAGAAGCTATGTGTTGTGCTACCAGCTGTGTCTGTGTAAGTAGAAAATCTAAGCCAGTTGTTGTGGTGGACATTGAAGTCACCAAATACATGCACTTGTGCGCAAGTGGCGAAGGAAAGTGCTTTATCTATGCTGTCAAAGACTTTATTTATTATGAAATTTTATTATTATTATTATTATTATTATTATTATTATTATTATTTAACTCTACTGTAAATTTAAGGATTGAGTTTTTTTAATGTACATATACACACACACACATATATATACATATATACACACACACACATATAAATATATATATATATAAACAGAAATCGCTCTAGAGCTTCTTCAGCTATCATATCATCAGTTCATATATTAATGGCAGAAATAAAGAGCAATTGGGGAATTTTTTTATATTTAATGTGCAAAAAAGAGGATTAAAATAAACAACTTAATTCAATAAATGATTATGAGGCGATTAAAATGGTACCGCGTGGGAGAAAAAGAAAACAAACAGAAAGAGTTTGTCAAAGTTCTCAAAAGTGATGTTGCGCTTTTATTGATCCTTTCTGCCGACACAAAGAAAGTTTTTGAATCGCAATAGAAACAGTTTCCAAAAATTTAAAATGATTTTTGAAATTCGCTCTATGAAGTACCTCAAACTACTCTATTTTATTTGCAGAACAAGGATTCTTAACCAAATGCTGGCCATGTTGCAGAGGAAGAGAGACTCACAGATCCTACACTATCCTGGTCAATCCTGGATAGAACGTCCTAGTTTATACGAGTCTACAAATGCAAAGATGTCCAGCCCACGTAACCAGCATCACACTGGCATATTACTTTTTTAGATGTAAGGCAAACTATCCTTGCAAAAAGAAAAAAAAGCGCAGGTATAGTAGTATATACCAAACGCAAGGAAACAAAATAGAAGCAATTAATAATACTTCTAACCATCTGTTTAGTTAATTTTCCGTAATTTTCCTCTATCCATGGTAAGTTTAAATAAAAGGTTCAAATATGTTAGGGAGTTTGAAATCTGCAAATTTTTTGTTTATACAATCATTAATAAGGTCTTCTAGCTAATCGTTATTAATGAAAATTTCTCTGATCTTACCTAGTTCGGAGTCTTGTTTACTAGGTGAACAAATTATAAGGGATGCATGTACCAATGTATAATTTTGTGATGCAAACATAACAAACGCGTTGTCAACATATTTAACATACTTAATGGGTTTAGTTTCAGAACTGAAAAGGACGAATTTATAATAACTGACAAAAATATCAGCTAGAGTTGGGGCCAATGGGCTCCCAATTGAAACCCCGTCGACTTGAATGTACATAGTATCAGCGAGGCTAAACTCTACCGATTTAGTACACATTGATATAAGTTCTGTAAATATCTTTTTAGAAAAACGAAGAGCGGTCAAGCGACCACTATAAAGGGCATCGGTGCAAATACGTATTATCTCATCCAATGGTGCATTTTTAAAGAGACTAGAGACATTAAAAGAACACATAACAGATGTCTCAGAATCCGAATCTAACCCACACGGACATTCAACAAACCGAAACGCAGTATGTAGTATAAAATTCCAGCACAGGTTGCAAACTTTCTAAAAGCCACTGAGCCAGAGAATGTTGGGCAGAGTTTATCATAGATAAAATAGGTCTTAGTGGAACACCTTGCTTTTGTATTTTAGGGAGACCATAAAATCTGGGACGTAATGACGCAGAGGGTCGTATCCTGTCATAAACGTCATTGGAAAATATTATTTTTAAATAATGACAGTAGACGTTTTTACATTTTGATTTTGTTCTTGCAAGTATTATCTATCGCTGATGAATTTGCTAAGCTACGTGCTTAAGATTGGAAGACAACTTACCCTTTTAAGAAGGAGATATAGTTGTGAACCACATAATGGAAGCAAACATGTTTAATCTTTCGAATACTGTGTTAACAGATATCGAAATTAAAGTTTTATTAAAGAGGAACCCCCTCGGAGCTGATGGACCCGTAGGTCTTCCCAGGTCATCCGTCTAGGAGAAGGAAAACTCTGAAACTAAACCTAGGGTAGGGAGGCCTCTTCAGTCCTGGACGACAGCCTTCCTAGAGCTGGTGACTCAAACAAATCACCGGTTGGCAAACCTAAACTGCCTAAGGAGGAGATAGGCTCTGTCTATCGCCCGGCTTTCATACTCCTTCTTTGCCTATTGGCCAGGCGTAGAGGTACTATCACAGGGACTCGTCTGAATCACCCAGTGGTCGACTTTGTTTCCTGAAGAGGGCAATGAACGCCGCTTTTCCCCGCTCCCGCCACATCCCGTCCCCCTAAACTGGACACAGTGGGGTGCTTCAGTGCCATATATGTCGGTGCAGTTGGACTGGGCTGGCTTTGCCTAATGGATTAAGGGTACCGGATTGACAGTTCCTGGCTGCTGTTTCCGACTGATAGTACAGGAGCCCTAACTCTTTGGTAGCGCTTAGAGCGGCTGCTCCATCAACAGTTGTAAAATATCGGGATGTTTGTAGTGCCATGTCGAGCATGGAAGGGGACCCTGCACTCATCCCCGGTGGGCTTTCATGAGGCCACAATCCTGTGGGTGAGGACAGCTGATGGTCTACTTGTATTGCATGTCTGGTATTCTGCACAACTACTTGTCCAGCACTCCCTCACTCACTCACCCTAACTGAAACTTTTAAATAAAATGAAATGACAGCTCAAGCAAAAGTTACGTTTAAACCAGGACCAAACTCAAAGAAAACAAACCTGCCTCATCCCTTGAGGGTTGCATTTACTAATATCCGCGGGCTTAGAACTAACTTAGATGATGTTGAGTCATTTCTCCTTGTAAACACCCCGGATATCTTAGCATTAAGTGAAACTAACCTTCACTCTTCCATTCCCTCTAACCACTTTAACATGCCTGGTTATCTCCCACTCTACCGTAAGGACTCGGACAGACATATGCATGGGCTTGGAGTCTATATTCGTAACACCCTCCCCCTGACTAGAGAAATAAAACTAGAATCAGAGGACCAGGCCTTTATGTGCTTCAGACTAAATATGCAACACAATATTAGCTACTTGTATTTTCTCTACCGCTCTCCCCCAATCCATGACTGTACCCTAAT
Source organism: Euprymna scolopes (assembly GCF_053919585.1). Classification (NCBI taxonomy): domain Eukaryota; kingdom Metazoa; phylum Mollusca; class Cephalopoda; order Sepiida; family Sepiolidae; genus Euprymna; species Euprymna scolopes. Next base: position 120,815,077 of record NC_136494.1, read on the forward strand.
AAACAAAGTCTCAGGCAGCAGATATAGCGCTCTCCCTCGATACTAGCGCACAAATACATATATTTGGTGACTTCAATGTCCACCACAGTAACTGGCTAGGATTCTCTAATCACATAGACGTAGCTGGTAGCGCAACACAGCTTCTCTATATCCCATTCCCTCTCTCAGTTGGTTACATTTCCGACACGTTTCCCAGACCAGCAAGATCAACATGCCTAACTTCTAGATCTCTTTCTGACAACGGTTCCCAATGACTGTACAACAAATGCCCACAGTCCACTCGGGAATGCTGATCACGCTGTGATAATGGTAGAAATCAGCCTAAATTCTCGCCCTAACACTGAAGACCCACTCAAAACAACGAGGTATTACAAAAAAGCTGATTAGGAAGCCATCAGGGAGCTCATCAGAGATGCCCATGGCAAAATATCTTTACTCTTCCAGCGAAATTCTATAGCAAGCCCCACTCTCCCCAATGGTTACTTCTGCTTACGCAGCTGCCATTTGTCAAAGGCAGCATGCGTTCCGCAGATTCAACCGATATAAGTCCAGCTCAAATAAACAGAAGCTTATAAAAGCTAGAAATAATTGTAAGAGAGTGATAGAGACAGCTAAGACAGATTACTCTGAAACCACCAGAAAACGCATCGAAGCACAGAAATTAGGAACCCGGGATTTTTGGAAAATCTACAATAGCGTAGTAAATAATGGACAGTCAACTATTCCCCCACTATCAAACAATCATGAGGTTGCTTGCACGACAACTGACAAGGCTTATCTGCTTGCCAGTCAGTTTGCCTCAAACTCCACACTGAACTCGGTACACCACTCACTCCCTGATTTTCCTCTGCGAACAGACGCCACACTAGACGATTTGAAAATCACTCCTTCTCAGGTGCATGGTATCATAAAAAACCTAGACACCTCAAAAGCATGTGGACCAGATCTCATCCCGGCTGTGCTAATAAAAAAAATGCTCTGCCGAGGTTACTCCAGTTCTCTCCAAACTTTACAATAAATGCCTTAACGAATCTTGTTTTCCCGACTGCTGGAAAACCGTGTCTGTGGTACCAGTCTTCAAGAATTCTGGTGAAAGAACTGACCCACTAAATTATCGCCCCATTAGTCTCCTCCCGCTTTTCGCCAAAATATTTGAGTCCTTAGTTAATCAAGCCCTAGTCCAGCACCTAACAGCTGCTAAACTCCTGACTGGCAAACAATATGGATTCAGGCAAGCCCGTTCAACAGCAGATATCTTAACTGTAGTTTCTGGACAAAACATGGGCGGGTAGAGCGGTGGCTAAAGCTTTTGACAGGGTATGGTACGATGGTCCTCTAAGGAAAATTAGATCATGCGGAATCACTGGAATAATTCATAATGTAATTAAATCCTTCTTAAGTAATGGAAAAATCAAAGTTGTCCTCGACGGTCGTACATCTAAACAATATGACATAAATGCGGGAGTACCTCAGGGGTCTATCCTTGGACCTCTATCATTCCTGATATTCATAAATAACCTCCCTGATAAAATTGTTTCGGAGATGGGTATATTTGCCGATGACACCACTCTCTATAACAGATATGAAGGGAAAACAAATGAACACATATCCAAGGAAATGGCAGAAACACTAGAGAATGACCTCCAATCTGTAGTGGAATGGGGACAAAAATGGTTGGTCACATTCAATGCTGCTAAGACTAAGCTTGTTTCCTTCAATAATTACAAGAACCCTTCTCTACCACTAATAGCAATGGCCAAGAACACATTGCTTGAAAGTACTTCTTTTAAACTCCTCGACCTAACATTTACAGGGAATATGAACTAGAATAGTTACATTGAGAGCATTGCCAAGGCTGCTGCAAAGAAGATTGGCTCCCTCTACTGTGCTAGAAAACTACTTACGCCTGAAAGTATCGTGTACCTCTATAAAGCCACCATTCGCCCATGTATGGAGTACTGTTGTCACATCTGTGCTGGTGCATCTGCTGCTTGTCTCTCGCTCCTGGACAGGGTTCAAAAGAGAGTCGCCAACCTGATAGGTCCTGAACTGTCATCTAGGCTTCAGCCTCTGTCCCATCGACGAGATGTTACATCCCTCTGCCTGTTCTACAAATACTTTAATGGTGAATGCTTTGACGAACTGCAAACACTTGTACCTCCCCGACGTAACTATCCCTGACAAACCCGACAAGCTACTAAGTCTCATCCCTTTACAGTAGAGATCCCTAGGTGCAAGAAAGCCTTTTACTCCAATAGTTTCTGCCCCAGAACTGTGGGTCTTTGGAACTCCCTTCCGGGATTCTGCTTACCCAACTGCACTGATATGCAGAAGTTCAAGTGCAATGTTAACAAACATCTTTCTACTCATCTCCCTTCATAATGACCTCGCTAATTAAGTCCCTAATAGTAGCCCCCTGCTTCAAAGTGGCACTGTGCCTTGTTTGGGGTGAAAATTGAATTAAAAAAATAGTTAGATTTTTGTATTTCCCCTATTAATATAAACGAAGAGAGGACCCTCGCTTCAATCGAAGATTTGTTTTCTCAAATTAAACATCATCCGCCGATTTACCTTGATAATATTTCTGGAATGAAATCAAGTTTAGTGGTTGGTTGGTTGTTTTTGTTTTACGGCATATGAACCCTTTTCGGGTTATTTAATGCCGAATGCAAAAATTTTGAAAAATTTTTTTTAATAGAATATATTTGTTGTTTTCACGTCGGTTTCTATTTAACCCATAGTTGGGACCCTAACAGGTACTACCACTCCGGGTCAGAGTGGACCTGGGAGCAATTGTAATTAAAGGGTGGCTCCACACTCCCCAAAGCCCACAAGCTGGGGCCTCACCACTGGATATAGTTTAAGGTCATATCCAGGACCCCCATTGAGGGATTTTTACCCTCTGCAGGGGGGGGGGCAGTCGGCGTATTCTAATGCCCCACCGACAGGGGCCCCAGTTTAGTAAACTTGGCACACTGATATAGCAACGCTCCTATTTACCACAGCGACTTTGTTTGGAATAAAACGCATTTTAAAACTTTTAAAGCGTTATGTCAAATTCCGATACGTATGTGTGTAAACTAGACAAAGGTGCAGGAGTTGTGATCATGAATCGTTCAGATAGCGTTGAGAAAATGTTATTAATTCTCAACGATAAATCTAAACTCCGTAAACTTGGCCTTGTTGAGTTGGCGGATAATACTCGCGAGAACAAAATCATAGTGTAAAAGAGAGCGCTACTTCTTCGCAGCAGCCTTGGCAATGTCCTCGATGTATTCGTTCCAATACATGTTGCATGTGAATGTTTAGCCGAGGAATATGAACGAAGGTGCTGTTCCCCAGAACATGAAAAAAGCAAACATAATCACATATAAATATAAAGGGGATCGGAGCGATTGCAATAATTAAAGGGGTATCTCGCTATTGAGCATCATTGGCCAACTGTTTGCAACATCTTTCTGACGAAAGGGCAACTCTTGCTGAGAGAATATGTGCTAAATCACGGTGTGGCTTTCACTCCCAACGTTCCAATGATCTCATTACTCTAACTCTAGGAGAAGTGCAGAGAATAAAACGGACCACTGTACCTTGCCGTCATTGACCTTACTAAGGCATTCGATCTAGTCAGTAAACATGGGCTATTCAAGATGCTACCTCTTAATTGCTGCCCTCCCAAACTCCTGAGCCTTATAGTCATTTCTTGACGGTATGATGAACACCATTCAATTTGCCGGACACACCTTTGATGAGTTTGGTCTTAAAAGCGGTATCAAACACAGATGTATGCTTGCCCCTATGCTATTTGACATTTCCGTTGCCCTTCTCTTGTGACAATCCTTCAGTTCGTCAGAAGACGGAGTTTATCTTCAATCCAGATCAGATGGCCGCTTCTTCAACATCAAATGCCTTCGGTCCAGACCAAAGTCCAACAAGTTACTATCAGAAATCTACTGTTTGCTGGCGATGCGTTAATAGCATCTCACACTGAGGAAGTGATTTCAAAAACTCATGGGCAGTTTTCCAATGCTTGCAAAGAATTCAGCCTGAAGAAACCCCAAGTTATGAACCAAGGAACCTCATCATTTCTCATTATCATTATGAATAGGCAGTGCTTAGACGTAGTTCATTAATTCCAATATCTCGGTCACAGGTAACCTATCTCCTGATGTAGAACTTACATAGCACATCGAAAAGGCACCCACCACGTTTGCAAAGTTGACAATTCGAGTGTGGAAAATAAACATCTCACCATCCCCACAAAAGTAAACGTTTATATGGCCTATGCCATCAGCACTCTTCTGTATAACAGCACAGCATGGACGACCTACAGCCACCAAGAACGGAAACTGAACATTATTTCATATGCGTAGTTTGCAGAGAATTCTTGAAATGTTTTGGTGAGACAAAGCTACAATGTTGTGCTCGCAAGGGTTGGTATCCCCGCCTTATTCACCCTTCTTTGCTAAAGACACCTACGCTAAATAGGCCATGTGCACCGCATGGACAATGGGGGAATCCACAAAGACATTCTCTACAGTGAACTCTATAATAGCAAAAGACTAATTGGTCGTCCTTATCTCCGTTATGTCGGCGTGTGCAAACGCGACATGAAAGCATATTATATTAACACTACTAACTGGAAGCCCAAAACTAAAGTCCGCAACACATGGAGACAAACGGTAACTAAAGGCCTGACCACTAGCGAAAGGTTCATCAAGAGACTATTCAGGAAGGCCAGTCAACAAAATTTAACAGACCACTAACACAACGCACCGGCCTTCATCTCTGACGTCTGCAACCGACAATGTAGATCGAAGATAGGCTTATTCAGCCACAGAAGACGGTGTTCAACTATTTCTACAGGCACAACCCCATAGTTTTATAGACTGATGGATGCCAACCAAATGAACGAAGCACTTTCAGGTAGTGTATTATTAGCCATGGCTATGTGGTTAAATCGTAGACATTTTCAGGTTGGTATTTTAAAATTAATACACCCCTCCCCGAATAAACTCGCCTGGTGACAAAGCGGTACTCCACCTAATGGTGTACCGGCAACCTGCTGCAAGATGCCTTCCTGAACTTGCATGTCAAGCACATGTTTGCCGCAGTGAATGGTGACATCTGAAGTGTATGCGACACGAAGTTGCGCCTTGTTGATCACCTCAAAACACTTTGTAGATGGGGCTAGCTCAATCCTAATGAGCAAAATGTATACTCATATACGAGTTCTGCCAACGACGATAAGTAGTTATGTTGGATTTTAAATAGTACCTTTCTTTAATTGTAAATTAAACTCATCTATAAGAAAAAATAAAAATAAAAAAATGAGGTACACCCGGGCTTGAACAGTGGATCATTCGATCTGTAGTCGAATGTTCTGAATTATGTCTCCAGATTACAATGAATCTGTTTTTTTTAAGAAGAAATGATTTGCTTATATTTTATTAGTTTCTTTGGTCAGTGCAACGTAAGATATTCCACCGTAAAAATTATTCTTACACGCCGACAAAGCTCTACGACTTTTGCCGAAGCCAGAGTTGAACCAAAAGAAGGGCATGCTGACTGTTTGGTAGTCTGCGACCAGTCTCATCAATTACAGTTTTTTTTTAAATACAGGCGAGACTATTGCCGCAGGGAAGTACTGTCAGCAAATGAATGCAATGCATCAGAAACTTCGACAACAACACCCAACATTAATCAATAGAAAAAGCCCGATTCTCCTTCACGCACAATGCCCGACCGCACGGTGATACTGGGAGGGGTGATATTGAAGTGACATTTTAGACTCAATCTAAAATGTCACTTCAATATCACCCCTCCCCCTTCTAGTTAGTGATTTAATATTTTATTTTTTAAATAAAAAAAACATTTTCTCTTTCTATCATATATATATATATATATATATATATATATATATATATATATATATGATAAATACATATATATATGCAGGGTGACCCCCCCAAAAAAAAAACAAAAGCTAAATGGAGGCCATCTAGAACATATGTTGTAGAACGGAGAAAAAAGGCCAAAGACCCTCGTGTTTTAATGTGATGTTTTGAATATAATAAACTAGTTATGACCAAAGTTTCATTTCATTCGAACAAAACAGTAAGAAACGAGGCCTTATTAGAGTTGGGGCCCGTTTTTTTGGGGGTCACCCTGTATATATATATATATATATATATATATATATATATATATATAATTTCAGTCCTTTTATTAAATGTTTTAATAATTTATTATGGGACGGCCGTTTGTTTATTTAGCCACACACCAACCATATAGTCAGTTTGTTTAAATTGAAATAAAAGTTAATGAACCGACAAGGTAGTTGCGCGATAATTCCCAACATTTTTGTATTAATTAGAGCCAAATTTATAATTCACATCCAGTGAGACTAATGTTCACAAGAAACTTTAATTTTCTTAGAGTATCGAATGAATGTGTATGGAGGTGAGGAGGTAATACAGCTGCTGCATTTTCCAGATGTTTCGTATTCGAGCTTGATCAATCGAAGTCCACATGTTTCTCAGGTGTTTTTATCGACATAAAGTTTTATTAACATTGTTACATCACTCTTTCTTTATTTGTTCTTGCTCTTGTTTAAGAACACACTTTTAGCGTAATACCCCAAAATTAATCATTTATATACATATAAAAAAAAGCTACAATGATTCCTAGAAATACATAATATCCATAAAAACTGGTATCTTGGACATTGATTTAACAGCCAGTCTACGACACTGACTACCGGAAATAAAGAAATGTAAAAAAACAGGTAAAGAGCCCTGCCGAAAAGTTGTAAACGTTTCTTTTTATTCCCCCCTGAAGAAGAGATACTACTCTCGAAAATTAGGGACATCAACATCTACCATCTTGTACAACACATTATGTTAGTAAATAAACGTAATATAATTGAAAATTATTGAAAATTCTTTCTAATATTGTCATTATTTTTTTTTCCACGGTTTTTCCTACGAACCGCATTGATATAGCCTTCAAACACAATTCCTTTCACATTACGCACAATGCTTCAATCAAACTACATCTTGTATAATCGTTTTTTTAAGCTACCAAGTTCATACGTCGTGCATTCCATCCTCTGTTTTTCAACGCTTCATACAAAGCCCAGCAGAATATTTTCGAGAGTCTTTGTTAAGTTGATTGTTTGTTTAGTTTTCTGGCATATCACTCCTTTTAAAGTGTTTTTACTTCCTTCACACGACAGAGAGATGTGACATAAGGTCAGGATGTGGGAAAGAGCTAGATCAGCGCGCCTAGAGAATAAACACTCTGATCTATTAAAAAGTTGCCATGACTGAGAATTTAATTTCCGCAAAATGGAAGTTTCTTCTTTCTTTTTTATATTTTACTTCAATTAGTTTTCAGAGATCAAGGGGAGCTAACTCCTGAAGCTAACACTTGATTCCGTTACGATTTAAGTTTATATCCGAGGGCTCTTTTAAGACTAGATGCTGTTCCCTTTATGGCTGCTATCTGTATTTCATTACAGCTTGGTCTTCCAGGGATTGCTCCCAAGTATTTCTGAAAATTCTTTTTTATTAGGCGAGTTGCTCCTATTACAACCGGTATAATGTTTATTTCTTTCGGAGACCATGCTGTTTTAGATCATGTTTAAGGTCCTGCTATTTTTTTTTATCTTTTCCCGTTCAGCTCCTATGTCAACACACGTGTGAATAAGCAAGTTATAATATAATTGCTAAAGGCGCTCGGTACTATATATGTTTAGCTTTACAGTCACATACAGCGCTCGGTACTCATAAATCTCACCCATCTGACGAGAGCCGTGATCATGTCTTGATAATGGCTACATATCTATTTAAGCTCTAAATATATGTTTTGGAAATTCATTCATTTAATATGAATCAGACGTTTATATTCTTAGCATCGTTTTGACCCGGTTTCTAGAAATGTTACCAACATCCTAAGCGAAAATGTGTCTGTGGAAAGAATTGGATTCGAATTTGGTACACCCATTTTATCAGTCCGCGTCGTTAACCACTTAACCATCGGCAGCAGTGATAGTTACTTGTAGAAATACTTTCTGGACGCAGCGCGGTTTAACGTCCTTCGAGCGGAGTTAGACGTAAGCGACATCACGGTCGTCAACGTGGTGACTTAAAAAAAAAAAAAAAAAACACTGTTTAAACTGTTTAAATTTGGCGGGCTCGTGCTTATACACGAGCTTTCTCGAATGTTCAAACCTGTTTACTGTATTTATGTGAGAAGAGATAAAAACGTAGTCCCATGAGTTTGTGTGTCAAGGTGACGCATTACAATGGCATTCCCTTGCGCGATACACGTTTGCGTGGGTGTAAGGTGACACAATCAAAATGTCCCCCGTAATGCATAGATTCCGGTCGTATGAATTCTTTTGCTAATGTGACGAGCGATTTGGGTTAGCTCGGCAAAGTAAAATTGAGCATTTTTCTTTTAAAAAATGAAACTCTTTTATTTGTCTTAAAGAAAAGCAATGCAAATCTATTTGCAATGAATGTGTATAATAGATATAATACGAAGTGCCTTCATTAAGTTTCCAGACTTTTTTCGTGTGGGCACTCTAATTGATAGTATACGCATGAAACTATAGTCCTCTTCAAAGTAATCTGCTTCGGCTGCAATGCGGTTGTATAATTCCAACAACTTCCGGAAGGCTATGAAAGTCCTCTTGTATGGACTCTTATTACGACCTTTTTCATCTCCTCAATTGTCTCATAACGACATCCTATAAGGTTTTCCTTGAGCTTAAAGAATAGCCAAAAGTCACAGGGAGCTAGGTCTGGACTTTAAGGAGGGTGAGGAACTGTCTTGATGCCTATCTTAGTCAAATAGTCTGTGACAAGGATGGAGCATCCCTGGGTCAAACTTTGCGCAAATCTTCCGCATCTTCAGTTTCTCACGAATAATTGTGTGTGCAGTTTCCACACTGACATCAAACTGTACACTTATTGTTTCTATAGACACACGACTGTCCTTATCCATGAAAATCTTTATTTGGCTAATCAACTCTGCTGTGCTGATCTCTTTACTCTTTCCACCCTCTCATCATCCCTCACACACTCTTTGCCTTCTTTGATTTTCGTATGCTTCTCAGAAACTGATACTCGATTCACGCAAGATGGTCTAAAAGCAGTCTGAAGCATTCCATACATTTCTGTGGCATTTTATCCAAGTTTAAAACAGAATTTTGCTGCATATCGTTCTTCTAAAAGGTCATTACGTCCATATGGCATTTTTGAAATTCAACATCTGTGATAATCAGGCTTTATATGGTGTATTCCAATTCCTGCTGTAGCTGTTCATTTGAACCTGAAATCATAAAAATTAGTCAGTCATCTCATAAGATGTATAGTAATACAATACTGAATTTTCAAGAGTCTATGGCAATTGTAAATACCTGTACAAAAAGTCTGGAAAATCTTAAATTGAATCTATTTTTCATGTAGCAGCTATTTGTACTATCTAAAAGCGTTATTCAGGATTAACTAGAAACCGCTCTTCTCATTTCATTGAATGGTCCTGGATATGGCTTTAAACTATATCCGATGGTGAGGCCCCAGCTTGCAGGCTTTGGGGAGTGTGGATCCACCCTTTAATTGCCATTGCTCCCAGGTCCACGCTGACCCGGAGTAGTAGTACCTGTTATGGTCCCAACTATGGGTTAAATAGAAACCGACTTGAAAACAACAAATATATTCTATTAAAAAATCTTTCTTCAAAATCTTTGGATTCGGCATTAAATAACCTGAAAAGGGTTCATATGCCGTAAAACAAAAACAACCAAAAAACCAATCATTTCACTGAAACAACGTTGTGTTGTTAGTTATTTGAAATAAAAATTAGTTCACCGAAATCTTATTTTTAAAACAAGTGAGGAAATTATTTCTTACAAGGCATGAAAATGGGTAAAAAAATGTTCCTTTTTATAAATTTTAAAAATTAAGGTACAAGGTTTAATTTGAAATTCATTAATTTTCAAAGTGCATTTTACAAAGAATATAAAGATTTAATTTGATTTAAATCTAAAAATTACCTTAGATTTATTTTATGTTATGTACAGTTTGTTGAACATTTAAACAAATAAATTTATCTATTATTTAGCAATCAATGATATAGATATACACTTTTCAACAACATTTTTTAAAGTAAGCACCGTACTTTTTTTTAATTGTGATTAAGTCTTAAAATAAAATAAAAAAAGTATGATGTCCGTATTCGTTACAGAACGAAGATGTCACATTCCCGAAATTACGTAAGTTGATCAATTTTTTTTCTTCAAGAAAAATAAATTTTACAACTAAGCGATTGGTCGTGTTTTCTTTGGACATGATGAAATCTGATGAAATAAATGAAGGTGAGGGAGCCCAAATAGAAGTGTTGAGGTAAAATTCAGCCTTATATTCAATAGTAGTTTCTTATTAAAAAAAAAAACTACTTGATTGATTTACGTAATTTTTGGAATATGACCGTTCTGTAATGAGTACGTACGTCATACAGACTTTTCTATATTTTCTTTACGTTTAATTATCGCCATAAATGTTAATTGTTGTAAGAAAGTATTTATTTTCAATAATTTTCGAATTTATATTTATCAGTTAATATTTATTGTTTTACAAAATATTTGGAAGTAATTATTTTAATTAAAATATTAATTAAATTTGAGAGTAATTTAATTTTTAAAAATTACCAGAATATTTCAAAATTCGTAACGAATACATATTTTGGTACTTGCCCAGTTTACGCCCCAATCTCCGACAACTATGCGTCGGTAGGTTACGTAAGCACCAAGAAACAGTCAATGCAAAAACTGCTAAACGATAAATTCAAAACTCGGCGCCTCCTTTCCCCGTGTTAGAAATGGCTTTCTGTTTAGTAAGTCATTCTTAACATGAGGAAAGAGGGATTTCACGTTAACATGCGGTGTAGAAACTCATTTTCAGTTTTACATATGCTCTCTTAATTTCATGGCTTCCACACTTTTATTGAAACTTGTCGTCGTGTAATACCTGATTGGCGAATACCTCGACATCTTCCGGCTTCTTACATAATCTACCGGAAGATGCTGACGAATAGGTGATGCAGATTAAGTCGAGAAAGAAGACAAAAAATGTCTTTATGATGTACGTACGCGTTATCGAACGAAGATGTCATATTAAAAAAAAAAAACACGTAATTTGATAAAGTATATATATATTTTTTTAATTCAAGAAAAATAAATTTTATGACTAGAAGTCTTGAGGTAAAAATCATCTTTATGTTTAATACAGTTTAGTAGTAAAATCGCTAAAAAATATTTTCTTAATTAAAAAAAAAACTTACTTGATCGATTTACGTTTATAAATTCAACAAGTACTCATAGTTTATTGAGTATAATTTTTAAAGCTGAAATCCTAAATCCACTTACCAAGACTCGTCTCTACAGAAATGGACAAATAGTTTTCTGCGTGACGTTTTTGAATTTTTGCGATTTCGTATTATTTGGATTCTTCAGACTACTGTTCTCATGTCATTTTATTTTATTTATTTTTAAATACATGTATAAATTTAATTTTCTACACTCCTTGCATAAACAAAACGGGTATAAATAAATAAAATCGAAAATAATTATTTTAAAAATTGGTTTCAGTTACAAATAAGTAAAATCGTTCCGCTTAAGTGTTTTACTTTTTTTCATTTTAAATCATAAAATACACAAATAATTTATCGGTATTTTATGAATGCTTCCTAAACAAAACTACTTGATCAAGTTACATATTTAAAAAAAAATGGGTATTTTTTACGACATAACCCAGAGTAGTTTACCTGCTACAAAGAAATCAAAATCTACCTTTTTTTGCTAATACGTTTCAACGGTCTTTAAAAATAATAATACAAAAAAGAAACGAGTTTTTAGAAATAATAAAAATTTTATATTTTAGAATGGGAATCACTTTCCAATATAAATTTAACGTAAAATGAGCGTCCCCTTCTTGGCCGCTCAGCGGTTAACATGTAATCGTTAACATTTTTTTCAAGTTTGGTGGCGAAGAAGAGGGACCAAAAGGGGGAACGGAGTGGGGAGTCATAAGTTCCACACATTTTTAAAATACGTAGAAACACTTCTAAACGTGTGTGAGGGGACATTTTTGTTTTGAAAGATTTGCTTTGAAAAAGGTCTCACCGTTAAATAATGATTAATCAATTAATTATGATTTCCTGATATTTTTAAGGTTGTTAACACAAAAAATCTAGAGTGGACCTATACAATACACACTCTCTCCTCGTATTTTTTTCATTTCGATTTTTGCATTTAATCGAAGGGCAATAATATTAAGACTTTTATTATCCAATGCATTCCGCATTATTTTCACTGGTCGCCATGTTTGTTTCCGCGCACGCATGCATTCAGTTTTTGCGCGTTTATACATTAATTCTGTATACCCACTTGCCCTTTTATACTCACTATTCCGTAGCAAGTTATAACATATACTGACCCAGTACGTCACGGGTAGTGTGTGTATATAGTTTTTTTTGCATATTTATTAGAAAATATTTTACGCATGTATTGACTGGAATTTACATAAGAACGAAATCCTTCCGAGCGTTCTTTTTTTTTTCTATATTTAATGATATAAACCTATTCATCTTGCTTGTTGTGATGTTAACGACGTTTCCGCCGTTGTACTTTCCGACCTTCTTCGTGCGCAGTTTTACCTTTCAGATGTTTACAGAGTGCGGCAGAAATATCTCCCACATTTTGACATACGATCTTCCCAGTTGCACAAGTGCAGTTTTCTGAGCAATCATTAATTTGCATGGATGAAATTGCATATCAGTGTGTAGAATTCTTTTGACTGTTCGATCAGTCAATCTCAAAGCCAAAGCATGTTTGCGAGCTGAAACTGTAGGAGATTTTGGAACAGAAAGTCTCACACCTCGGATACTGTTAAGCGTGCAAGCACTTTGAGGCCTTCCAGGTGGTTTTCTTTTAAGTGCTGAACCTGTAACTCTGAAATTTTCAACTCATAGCTGCATTAATTTTCTATCTGGAACAACATCATGCCGTCCTAACTTGTATTGAACTCAGAAACCTATGTGTTGCAGTTACAGATTCACCATTCTTCGAAAACAGTAAAAGCACGGTGTGCACCAGTTCGAAGCATATTGCTTGATGAGGGTACAACTACATGTTATTAGCTAAATGAAAACATCATTGGCACTTCAATAAATTCATTAGCAACAAATAGTTGAAAGTTTAAATTATGGGAGGTATTTCTGCTGCACCCTGTAGTAGCAGTCCATTCCACCGATTGTTAACCTCGAGGTAGAATACTCTAAAATATCTGTTAACGAACGCCATTATCCATTTAACCAATGGTCCTACTTTATCAACTATGCTGAAATAAAATAGGAGAAAAGCCAGACAGTGCAACAGTCGAGACGCTGTGAAACTGACAATAACCAGTATAAAGACAGAAATTAATAACCAAAGCCCCGTAAGAAAAATATATACTAGTAACAATAATAAATTAACTCGCATGTCTTTGGTCAGGAATTAAAAAAAATGACAGTGTTTGTAAGTAATCCAGCAAGCAAAAAAAACAACAAAAAAACAAAAAAAATAAAAAATAAATTAAAAAAAAACAAAAAGCGATAAAAATATTCAAACTTTATTCGCAGAAGAAGACACCAGCGTTCGCCTACAACTTTTTACTGTGGTGAAAAAAAAAAGCGAATAAATATCGAAATGACAACATTAACTAACAAAAGTAAAACGTGCACAAAAATGCAACCTTCTATTTGCTCAAACCCGTACTACTACTACTACTACTACTACTATTATTATTATTATTATTATTATTATTAATAATAATAATAATAATAATAATAATTATTAAAAAACAAAAAATAAAAGTCATCCTCTTTTATTTACAGGCAGATTTTTTGATTGGCTACGACTAATCCAAGTAGAATGAAAATTAGCATAATTCTATCGCACTTAAAGTGGAAACCTCTGGTCACCATTTTTATTTTCCTGCGGCAGACAACGCACAAGACACGTTCAAGGTAGGTTCATTTCTACTACAAAAACAACACTTAACTATGTCAGTTATGTACTTAATAGGACTATGACAAGAGAATATTCTTATCATTGTTTGGACTCTCGAGTGTACATTCTACACAGTTAGACAATCGAGAACCACATCACTCTATCTAAAAACATGTTAACTGACATATACTCGAGAGTCAAAATAAAGAAAAGAATATTCTCTTGTCATAGCCCTAGTAATTAACTGCCATATATGTCAAATACAATAATACTATGTCCTAATAAAATTCTCCGAATGTGCCGGAAATTTATTAGAATCAAGTTAATTACAACAGTTTACATAATATAGAGTATAATTACCTAAGACCAAAATCTAGAACGCAAATTGAAAAGAAAAGAGACATAAATATCGACTATCAAAACGACTGAAGTTACTTTTGTTAGTTTTCTCTTTTATTTGATTAACTTCACGACTCGTTATGGACAGTTGAAAACAAGTAAAGCATGAATTGTCTCCCTTCCTTCTGTGATCACTACTACTTGAACAATCCAGAGAGAAATCATTAAATGGTTGATTTTCAGCAATAAATTTTGAATGTAATGTTTGATTTGTAAAAACAAAATGCAATATTTGTTAATTTGAGGAACATTTTCAGCCGCGTGTGAATTAAACCATGTTGATGGGGGGGAGTCAAAAATAATTGGACCGCATAAACTATTATTTATCACAATTTTTGGTAAATGTTGAGAATAACGTCATCCAAGCAATCACATTAAACTGACCTTTTCAGTACCTTTGAGGTGCGAAGCAAATTATTCTGTAATTGCAAGTAGTTGCTTTATCTAAACACCAAAAGTAATATACTAAAAAAAGAACTTTTTCTTATATGATTTAATAACAAAATACATGCTAAAGCATTTTTAGTTCTGGAATTGAGCTATGTTGAAAACAAATTCCATTTAAATTCTTCTAATTAGCCAATAAGTTACCAATCTCCAACTTATATATATATGTGTGTGTGAATAAAAAGGAAAAACCTAAAAGAGTAAAAACAAAAATAAAATCAACGTTTCGTCCCTATTTCAGGGGACATCATCAGGATTTCTAGGCGAGGATGTACAGGAAGACGGTCATATATCACATGCGAAAGAGGAGAAGTTCAGTTCTCTTTCCGTTCTGGAGAGCTAAAACTGAACTGAACTTCTCCTCTTTCGCATGTGATATATGACCGTCTTCCTGTACATCTTCGCCTAGAAATCCTGATGATGTCCCCTGAAATAGGGACGAAACGTTGATTTTATTTTTGTTTTTACTCTTTTAGGTTTTTCCTTTTTATTCACATAACGTCTAAAGCATCGTTTATATCTTGCTTTATTTTATTCATATATATATTCATATATATATATATATATATATATATATATATATATATCGTTCGCCTTCTCACACGCACTTATATATTTTTTATATCTTTAAGTATTTTGAGAAAATATAACTTCTGTTTCATAATTGTTTAATTTAATTATTTGTCATCTAATTTGTATGATGTGTTCGTGCACACAACGGACACTATACGAATAGGATAGTAAACTAATAAGCTTCAGTACTATTCTAGTTGTAAAACGGATAGCTATACTATCAACGGACACTATACGAATAGGATAGTAAACTAATAAGCTTCAGTACTATTCTAGTTGTAAAACGGATAGCTATACTATCAACGGACACTATACGAATAGGATAGTAAACTAATAAGCTTCAGTACTATTCTAGTTGTAAAACGGATAGCTATACTATCAACGGACACTATACGAATAGGATAGTAAACTAATAAGCTTCAGTACTATTCTAGTTGTAAAACGAATAGCTATACTATCAGGTTGACAAGAAAGTTCTTGCGGTTTTTAACTTTTAAATTTAGATGATCTATCTCGACTCAAACAAAAATTTATTGATCAAATTAAGCATCATCAGAATCAACACACTTTTACAACGCAAAACGAGTGTACTTATGCCTGTAGCGTAAAAATCTTGTGTTCTGGTGGCGATCAAGTCGCTGAAGGCATTATTTTTTTTTATATCGCTTAGGTTTTTTAAGCATTTTTCGCACAGAATGTTAAGATGCTTGAAAATATGGTAGTCGGTAGGTGAGAGGTTTGGAGAGTATAGCGGATGAGGCAGAATTTCGTAGACCAATTTGTTCACGTTCTGCAGGGTCGGTCGGTTTAGCACAGTGCGGTCGAGCATTGTTGTGGAGGAGAATTGGTTCTTTTCTGATGACTAATGCTAGGTGTTGTCGAAGTTTCTGATGTATTTAATCTATTTGTTGACAGTACTTCTCTGCCCTAATTTCGTCTGCATTAAAAAAAAACTTTAATGAATGAGACCGGCCGCAGACAACCAATCAGTTAACATGACCTTCTTTTGGTTACAACTTTGGCTTCGGGAATTGTCGTGGAGCTTCGTCGGTGTCTAACCACTGAGCTGAACATCGCCGGTTGTCGTAAAGTACACATTTTTCGGTCGAGAAACGGTTCCTTTTTGTTACGTCAAAGAAGAGAAAATAATTTTTCATAACGGCGTTTCTTTTGGTTGTCGTTCAATTTACGAGGGACCCAGTTATGAAGGTCTTTTTTCTCTTTTCAATTTCTCTCAAGTGGTTGGAAATCCTCATATACGTTAGTCTAATTCAGAAGGAAGTTCCTGAACAGTTATGCGTGGATTAGCATCAACTAAGGCTCTTAATTGATTGTTGTCAGCATCCGATAACCGACAACTATGCTCATCATCTTCAAGACTCTCGTCGCCGCCATGAAATTTCTTAAGCCACCATTGTATTGTGCATTCAGTAGTGGTTCCTGAGCCAAACGCTTCGTTGATATCGCGAGCTGTTTCAGCAACTTTTCGGCCTAGCTTGAATAGAAACAAGAAAATTGTTCGAATTTGCTTTTTTTTTCTATTTTGTATTCAACGTTCTGAAAAGAAGACCTGATTGTTTTAAAACGATTGTAATTCAAACGATTAGATAGAGCGGAAAGCGCTCTTTAAAATAATATATAAAGTAAAGGTATTATAACAAAAAACTTATTTGAAAATACATCATTTGAAATGAAAATAAAAAATTCCGCAAGAATTTTCTTGTTAGCCTAATAGTAAAAGTTAAAGTAAATGAAAAAAACTAATAAATACTTGTGGTTGAAATATATTTACGGAAAACAAATTATTAAAGTTTCAATCGTGCGTGGCAATCGTCGCCATTTTCTGCCATTGTTATGAATTCTAAGAGATTCAAGCATGCCGTCCGGCGTTGCCTAGTCGTAAAATACGCTTAAATATGATATTTTAATTTATGTAGACTTCGTATATATTATTACGGAGCTATTATCTACTAATTATTAGATTGTACCTAATATATGGTGATTTCAAAAGTTAAAAATATAAAATATAACTTGGGTAACATCAGCTAGAATCGAAACCAAAACCTTTAATTCTTCAGAGTTATTCGTTACCATCTGAGCTAACGATTCACGCATATCAATTTTAACGCAATTAAACGTATGTATATTTTTTTCGTATGCGAAGAGCATTTTGATCCTTTGAGAGGTATTATTTCGGCTAAAAAACAAATCGATTTTGTTCCACAGGTGTGAATACCACATCTGTGAAATTTCAAGTGTGCAGACAAAAAATGGACAGCGTAACTTGGTAGAGACCTTTTCGCAAGCAGACAATGTCACTTTTATAATATATTAGCAGGCTGGTGTTGCTCGGTCGTAAAATATGTCAAAATATGATATATTGATGTATACAGATTTCGTATTTATTATCATTGAGCTTATACGCTATTGATCATTATATTGTACCCAACACAAAGTAGTTCAAGAAATTAAAAATGAAAAAAAAATACTTAGGTACCATTAACTAGAATCGAAATCAAAACATATAGTTCTCCAGAAAGTCCATACACATATAAAAACTAAGTCCATCTATATATATAAAAGCGAAAATGTATGTATATATGTATGTATATGTGTATGTTTGTGTGTCTGCTAAAAACTTTCGACAGACAGAACAGAAATTCACAAACTCAGTATCATATTGAAACGCCATCCTTCGTCCGAGAAATATCGAAGAATTGGCCACAAACGTTAATCTTTTCACCCCGAAACCGACAATTTTCGAAGGGGGGGGTCAATAAAAATCGGCCTCTCGTGACGACGACCGGTTCTACGCATGCGTCAGATGACGTCATGTCCTGATTTAGTTTAAATAGTTGAAGAACTGACTGAATTTCATGTACGTCGTGTTAGCTCAGTTGGTTAGCGCGTTGTTTCATTATCTAAACGTTTTGGGTTCGAATCGTTGTATGAGATGTTTTTGTTTTTTCGATTTTTTAAATTTAAATATTGAACCAGTGTTATTTAAGCCATTTTCACGTAACGTTCGTTTTTCTGTTTTTTTTTTTACTTCGCTTATTCTTAGGTTTTCAGTAACACCCCCGACCGACCACACACACCCAAAAACACCCGAGTACCGACCGATTTTTTAAATTTTAATTTCGAAACAGGCTTATTGAAGCCATTTTTCACGTGTTTTTTTTGTTTTGTTTTAACGTTCGTTTTAATGTTTTCTTTTTTGCTTTTCGATTTTTACATTTAACATCGTTCGTTTGTTAGTTTTTTTTTGTGTTTTTTCGATGTTTTGATTACTACCCCCCACCGGCCGGGTACGTTTTTCTGTTTTCTTTTTTTACTTCGCTTATTCTTGAGTTTTCATTAACACCCCCACCCCCTCCAAACACTCGGGCAACACCGGGTACCCCCCGCTAGTATACATATAAAAACTTAAAAAATAACGTTGTTAAATCTATAAATGTATATTTGCGCATGCGTAGAAGTAACATATGCTAATTTATGTCTGCCCATTTTTTCCAATTTGGAACCCTTAGCAGCTAGTAGCTATTTTTTACTAGCTAAAAACAAATCAGATTTTTTCACGAGTTCAAAACCTTTATATATAACAAATGTTAGATCTATAGACTAAAAATGAATATATATATATATATATATATATATATATATATATATATATATATATATATATATATATATATATATATATATTGCAATGTGGTTTGTTCCTTGCTAATGAGGTCAGAGATGACTTCGTGGCCGGATTCGAATCTCCCGACTCGCAGTAATCGTGACACACTGCACTGATGATTATTGAAAGGATGAAACACTAGTGACTGTATGTATTTAAAAATATTATAGTAACTAATATATATATATATATATATATATATATATATATATATATATAGTTGTTTGTTTGCCTTACTTTTGAATAAATTCAATTATTTGTACGAATATGCATTTTTACCTAAATGCGAGTTGCGAATAATTTTACTTTTACCAGTTTGGTACCTCCAAATGGGGAAGGCATATATATTGTTTAAAATATAATTATCCACTGACACGTGTTTCATGGTCTATGAATCATCAAATAGGAGATAGATATTAAAAGAAAATGTTAGTAAGAAATATATGAGATAGTGGAGAAATAAACTTAGATAACATTTTAATGATCAAGAAAATGCAAGCAAATCATTTCGGGGCATTTTTAAGATGGCGATGGATTATTTGGATTATTTGAACTACTGTTCTCATCTTCGATGTTATTCTCACAACGCTTCGGCAGATGTAACCTCCGACCTTCTTTACGTGCGTTTTGGCAAATTCTTAAATCTATACGGGATTTCAAACTGAGTCTTTAATTTACTACAAGGAGTGTGGATAACTGACTGAACGGAAGCAAAGGCCGAATGAAAGTCTTAACTAATTAATTCTAATAGTCTCTTTACCCGAACTGCTAGACATTGGAAGTCCCTCCCGTGTTCCTGCTTCCCTGGCTTACTGAAATGCAAAAGTCCAAGTGTAATTTGAACAAATATCGCGCTGCTCAACTCCTTACATAGTATCCTTGTCGAACTGGCCTTAGAAATAGTAACTTCTTCTATCCAAGTGGCACTATGTATTGGAGTAAAATCAAAAAATTGTGATTTTGAACTGATTTACGTAGAACTTATCCGTAACGTCACATGAACCTGTGAACATATAAACAGTAGTACGAATAATCAAAATAAATACAAACATTCTTATTTTGACTTTATTCACCTCAAACAAGTAACATTGCCACTTGGATCCAAGGGGATACTTCGACGCAATGCAGGGAGTTGATCGGCGAGATTTCTGTTCACATTACATTCAAACTTCTGCATGTTAGTGCAGTCATGGAAGCAAGAAACCAGGATGGAATTCCAAAGTCTTGCAATCATAGGGAAGAAACTAGGGTAAAAAGTCTTAGGACATTTAGGAATCTCTGCAATGTTAGGGTGGGATCTTGCTGCTTGGCAGGTTAGTTGGAAGTATTTACGTCGAAAGGGCACAGGTAATCTGAGTTCGTTAGAGCAGATCCCATTAAAATACTTGTAAAACTGGTACAAGAATACAACATTGCAGCGATGCAACGAGGTTGGGGATTAGTTGACAGTGCGGGACCTATTATGTTAGGTTATTTGAGAATGGTCATAAGTGACACGAGCCATTGTTACAGATATATGTTTGTGTGCATATTGTATTAGCTTCAGACATTTCAATTTATGTGAAACGCGTGTTAACATCGAAGACGGTTTATTACCTTTTTCTTATGTTATGAGAACATAATTCGCTTGCTTTTTTATTTGTTGCGATTGTTTTGTTTCGTTTCTTTTTTCTTTACGTGTTTTTTCTGTCCTGTTCTTTTTATTTTACGTTTTTTTATTTGACATGTTTTGTCTTTCTTTATCTTGTTTTAGAAACTATGTTTCTGTAATTTTTGAGATGAGGATTAACAATTTGTATTATTAGAATTTTTCGGACTACTGTTCTCATCTTGAGCATTATTTTCGCAACGTTTCGTCTGTATCTCATCGAACTCGAAAAATGAAGCGCGTACATCAAATCCGTTGCCAAAGTCGATGAAAAAAAATGATTGGATCATTCTACTGCTCCAATAGATATCTCATTGCTGTTGCAATAATCTACCTGTATAAGAACCAAGTACGTCCTAGGATGGCGTACTGTTGGCACATCTGGTTAGGAGCTGCTTGAAGCACCCTACCCTGTCTTGATAAAGTTCAAAACTAATTTCGAAACCTAGTAGGTGATGCCCTTTTCTCTTCCCTCCATCCTCTTTCCCATAGAAGAGACGTTGTGAGCCTGTCTCTGTTTTATCGTTATTTTGTTGGCAGGTGCTCGCCTGAGCTTCAATGTATGGTCCCCCCTTGCCGGAATTTCACAAAAAGCACTCGACTAGCTACAACCATTATCAACAATTTCCTCACTCTATATTTGTGCCTAAATCGAAACGCAGATTTCATGAACCCATTAAATACATAATAATCTTCAAGTCCAATGTAAACCGCCCCTTAAATAATTTACATGGCAAGTGTTCGACTGAGCTTCAATATATGCCCCTCCCCTCGCCAATCGTTCACAAAAACACTCGTCTAGCCAAAATCACTATCAATAAATTCCCCCACTCTCTATCGATGCCTAAACCTAAACATGGATTCCATGAACAAAGCTCTTCCCCAGAACTGCCTTGCCGTGGAACTCTGTTCCATTGGTCTGATTTCCAGCAGACTACAATATCGTTGTCTATAAGTCCTACGTAAACAAGTTTTTATTAAATCGTCCTTTACCACTACAAACGATTATTACGCAACTGTGCCACTGATTGCAATACACACATTAACTCTTAGCCCCGAGTGGTCTACGGGCCCTGATATGTGGTAACCCCGTTGTAAGAAAATAAGCTTTCTGTTGTAACTTTGGAGCCCGCACGGAATTGTGAATGGAAGCATTTATTTAATTCACCGAAGTAGCATATTTACTGCTCCATCAGGCATGGCCGGATAGAAGTCTTAAGCAATCGGTAATCGTAGAAGAGTATAACTTGAACTATAAAGAATCGAATTACACTTGGTACTTTATCCTCTGCGCCACAGGTTCTTATATGAATTTTGTGAGCCTTAAACCTATTCGTGGGGTAGTAGATTAAGTATTGAGTAAAATCCAGTTCTAAGTGACACCTTTTTACAATGCGCGAATTATTTAAGACTTTTGCCGATAGCTGACGAAATGGGATCATGCTACCTTTGTGTACTGCTTTCGAAACGTCTAGGCATCGGTATAAGAGGCTCTGTCTGCCTGTCACCTCCTTCGTCAATCTGCCACTCTACAGTTTGAAATAGCATTTTTGATATTTTTGAATCACCACTTAATGAGACCAAACTCCACTCGACGATAAGGCTTAATGAGATTGAAAATTAAATGATGAATAATATTATGAAAGGATTGAAAATATATCGAATGAGTAGAATCTGATAAATAAGATGGCCGTCCGATATTTGTTGACATTAGACTTGGATTCGATCATTTTATAGTAGTCAGCAAGACACTCCTGGTTTGTGCCTAACAGATGTGTAGTTCTTGGAAATAAACTCTTGTTGCATACTGCCTGTCTTTTTAACGGCATATTGGCTTTTCATACATTTCTGATACTATATCAAGTTTCAAGTTGTCAGGCTCTCATGTATTTATAAAATTATTGTGCAGTGTCTTTACATGCATGCATAAAGAAACGTTCAGGTGTAAATAATGTCTCGTTTGTGTCCATGCGTGTGTGTATGGGTAGCGTTTTACATATACACCAAACAGCCTTTTGTCAACGTGTCATCTCTTCTTCTTAACAATGCCAGGCAATTTGTCGATTTAATACTTTTTTATTGTTCATTCAATTCAACTATTCTGTTGCGGTCACAATTGCAGCGTTGTCAAACTCTACACCCCACCCCACAACTTATATCGAATAGATTATACCATTTCGTGTCGACTGCAAATCTGTTATCGTTCGGAAACTTATTCGTTACGGGAACTGACGAATCCTCGCGAGATCTCTTGTTTCTATTATAACCTACTTGTTTACTGTTAATACTTCCAGTCTTGATACCAAACATTTTTTTTTTGTTATTGTTTGTATTATTTCCATTCTACTGGCATTCTTCTGCTATCGAAATATTTTTTTATTCCCATGACATTGTCACCAGTTCGATTGTCTTAAACTCGCATCTCTACGCGGGACGTAATATCCAACACTCTATGCATATTTCCTTTAAATTTAGATACACAGAGACACACATTAGAGTAAGAAAAAAATCCTTTGCAGGGTGGAAACTAAACGAGTTCTTGCAGTGAATGTTTTACAAGGGATTAGAGATTGGAGTTCTGTCGAGCACATTCCATAGAAATAATGATAGAAGACTAGTAACGCCTCTTTTGTGAGAGAAGAGCTGAGGAGAGGCTGTTAACACAGTTAAACGAGCGGACGAACGGATGAATTTTATTTTAGACTAGCAAAACCAGTGCCTCGGCATAGCCCATGTGGAATATAAAGAATGAATAACCATGAAGAAATATTCACGAAAAAGTACCCCCCAAATGCTTTCCTATAATAAAATGAAGTACGGAAACCACATTTAATGTTTTAGGATACGTATTTTTCTGGCCTTCAAAGTTTTGTGGTGCTTTTTAGGAATATGTATCCAGAAGTTTGTAATTGTAACGTGAGCAGTTTAAACTTTTCAGAGAAAGCGAAATGAAGTTCAGTGGCTTCAACACAATACGAACCGAACTAAACCAATTTTGCAAACTAAAATTAACACTTAGTTTAGGATTAAGCTAGAGGAAATATTAAAAACAAAAACTGTTTGGTTCATATTGTGTAGATTGTTTTGTGAAGGTGACTATCATCACTTTAACTTAGCCAACCACGGGTATTTTCACCCATGTTGATTGTTTCTGTGAACTGGTTGCTAATTTCCTAATTTGTGCCACACGTAAACAATCTAAAAAATAAAAAAATGCCGTATTTCTACTAAAAAAGAAGACTATGATTTGAATAAATAAAACTACTCCTTATTTTATTTTGTATTTATTTTTAGAACACGAATAAATAGAATTATATAATTTAAATCAAATAAATGTATGTATATATATATATATGTATGTATGAATATATATGAATGTAGGTACATATCATATATGTATGTATGTGTATATAATATATGTATGTGTATATAATATACGTGTATATAATATATGTGTATATTATAAACGTATATATATAAGGTATGTATGTATATATAATAAATGTATTAATAATATATGTATATATAAGGTATGTATGCATATATATATAAATATATGTATATATAATACATGTATATATAATATCTATCCATATATATAAAATACGTATGTATATAAAATATATGTGTATATACAAAATATGCATGTGTATATAATATATTTACATATATAAGGTATGTATGTATATATATGTATATAAGGTACATATGTATATATAAGGTATATATGTATATATAAGGTATATATGTATATATAAGGTATATATGTATATATAAGGTATATATGTATATAAAAGGTATATATGTATATAAAAGGTATATATGTATATATAAGGTATATATGTATATATAAGGTATATATGTATATGTAACGTATATATGTATATCTAAGGTATATATGTATGTATGAGGTATATACGTATGTATAAGATATATTTGTATGTATAAGGTATATATGTATGTATAAGGTATATATGTATGTATAAGGTATATATGTATGTATAAGGTATATATGTATGTATAAGGTATATATGTATGCATAAGGTATATATGTATGTACAGGTATGTATATATAAGGTATGTAAATATAAGGAAGGTATATATGTATGTATATAATATATATATATATGTATGTATATAATATATATATATGTATGTATATAATATATATATATATATGTATGTATATAATATATATATGTATATAATATATATATATGTATGTATATAATATATATATATGTATGTATATAATATATATATATGTATGTATATAATATATATATATATGTATGTATATAATATATATATATGTATGTATATAATATATATATATGTATGTATAATATATATATATGTATGTATATAATATATATATATGTATGTATATAATATATATATATGTATGTATATAATATATATATGTATGTATATAATATATATATATGTATGTATATAATATATATATGTATGTATATATATATATATATATGTATGTATATAATATATATATATATGTATGTATATAATATATATATATGTATGTATATAATATATATATATGTATGTATATAATATATATATATGTATGTATATAATATATATATATGTATGTATATAATATATATATATATGTATGTATATAATATATATATATGTATGTATATAATATATATATATGTATGTATATAATATATATATATGTATGTATATAATATATATATATGTATGTATATAATATATATATATGTATGTATATAATATATATATATGTATGTATATAATATATATATATGTATGTATATAATATATATATATGTATGTATATAATATATATATATGTATGTATATAATATATATATATGTATGTATATAATATATATATATGTATGTATATAATATATATATGTATGTATATAATATATATATGTATGTATATAATATATATATGTATGTATATAATATATATATGTATGTATATAATATATATATATGTATGTATATAATATATATATATGTATGTATATAATATATATATGTATATATATAATATATATATGTATGTATATAATATATATATATGTATGTATATAATATATATATGTATATATATAATATATATATGTATATATATAATATATATATGTATATATATAATATATATATATATGTATGTATACAATATATATAAATGTATATAATATATATATGTATATATATAATATATATATATGTATATATATAATATATATATATATGTATATATAAAATATATATATATATGTATGTATACAATATATATATATGTATATAATATATATATGTATGTATACAATATATATATATGTATATAATATATATATGTATGTATATAATATATATATATATGTATGTATATAATATATATATATATGTATGTATATAATATATATATATATGTATGTATATAATATATATATATGTATGTATATAATATATATATATATATGTATATAATATATATATATATATGTATATAATATATATATATATGTATATAATATATATATATATATGTATGTATATAATATATATATATATGTATGTATATAATATATATATATATGTATGTATATAATATATATATATATGTATGTATATAATATATATATATATGTATGTATATAATATATATATATGTATGTATATAATATATATATATATGTATGTATATAATATATATATATATGTATGTATATAATATATATATATGTATGTATATAATATATATATATATGTATGTATATAATATATATATATATATGTATGTATATAATATATATATATATGTATGTATATAATATATATATATATGTATGTATATAATATATATGTATGTATATAATATATATGTATGTATATATATATATATATGTATGTATATAATATATATATATGTATGTATATAATATATATATATATGTATGTATATAATATATATATATGTATGTATATAATATATATATATATGTATGTATATAATATATATATATGTATGTATATAATATATATATATATGTATGTATATAATATATATATATGTATGTATATAATATATATATATGTATGTATATAATATATATATATGTATGTATATAATATATATATATGTATGTATATAATATATATATATGTATGTATATAATATATATATATGTATGTATATAATATATATGTATGTATATAATATATATATATGTATGTATATAATATATATATATGTATGTATATAATATATATATATGTATGTATATAATATATATATGTATGTATATAATATATATATATGTATGTATATAATATATATATATGTATGTATATAATATATATATATGTATGTATATAATATATATATATGTATGTATATAATATATATATATGTATGTATATAATATATATATGTATGTATATATATATATATATGTATGTATATAATATATATATGTATGTATATAATATATATATGCATGTATATCATATATATATGCATGTATATAATAGATATATGCATGTATATAATATATATATGCATGTATATAATATATATATGCATGTATATAATAGATATATGCATGTATATAATATATATATGCATGTATATAATATATATGTATGTATATAATATATATATGTATGTATATGATATATATATGTATGTATATGATATATATATGTATGTATATGATATATATATGTATGTATATAATATATATATGTATGTATATAATATATGTATGTATATAATATATATATGTATGTATATAATATATATGTATGTATATAATATATATGTATGTATATAATATATATATGTATATAATATATATATGTATATAATATATATATGTATATTATATATATATGTATATAATATATATATATGTATATAATACATATATATGTATATAATATATATATGTATATATATATATCTGTATGCATATATATATGTATGTATATAATATATATATATATGTATGTATATTATATATGTATGTATATAATATATGTATGTATATAATATATATATATGTATGTATATAATATATGTATGTATATAATATATATATGTATGTATATAATATATGTATGTATATAATATATGTATGTATATGATATATATATGTATGTATATAATATATATATGTATGTATATAATATATGTATGTATATAATATATGTATGTATATAATATATATATGTATGTATATAATATATGTATGTATATAATATACATATGTATATAATATATATATGTATATAATATATATATGCATATAATATATATATGCATATAATATATATATGCATATAATATATATATGTATATAATATATATATGTATATAATATATTAATATATATATGTATATAATATATATATGTATATAATATATATATGTATATAATATATATATGTATATAATATATATATGTATATAATATATATATGTATATAATATATATATGTATATAATATATATATGTATATAATATATATATATGTATATAATATATATATATATATGTATATAATATATTTATGTATATAATATATATATGTATGTATATAATATATATATGTATGCATATATAATATATATATGTATGCATATATAATATATATATGTATGCATATATAATATATATATGTATGCATATATAATATAATTATTTATGCATATGTAATATATATATATAATATTATGCATGCATATAATATAATACATATATATATAACGCATATATATATAATATAATTCATATAATATAATTAATATATATATAATATAATTCATATATATATATAATATAATTCATATATATATATAATATAATTCATATATATATAATATAATTCATATATATATATAATATTATGCGTATATATAATTCATGTATATATATATATGTATATATAATATATATGTATATAATGTAATGTATATACATGTATATATAATATAATGTATATGTATATATAGGTATATATAATATAATGTATATGTATATATAGGTATATATAATATAATGTATATGCATATATATGTAAATATAATATAATGTATATATATGTATATATAATATGTATATATATGTATATATAATATATATCTATATGTATATATAATATAATATATATGTATATATAATATAATATATATATACTAATGTATATATATGTATATATAATATAATGTATATATATGTATATATAATATAATGTATATATATGTATATACAATATAATGTATATATATGTATATACAATATAATATATATGTATATATATACAATGTAATGTATATGTATATACAATGTAATGTATATGTATATACAATGTAATGTATATGTATATACAATGTAATGTATATGTATATACAATGTAATGTATATGTATATACAATGTAATGTATATGTATATACAATGTAATGTATATGTATATACAATGTAATGTATATGTATATACAATGTAATGTATATGTATATACAATGTAATGTATATGTATATACAATGTAATGTATGTGTATATACAATGTAATGTATATGTATATACAATGTAATGTATATGTATATACAATGTAATGTATATGTATATACAATGTAATGTGTATATATATACAATATAATGTATATATATACAATATAATGTATATATATACAATATAATGTATATATATACAATATAATGTATATATATACAATATAATGTATATATATACAATATAATGTATATATATACAATATAATGTATATATATACAATATAATGTATATATATACAATATAATGTATATATATACAATATAATGTATATATATGTATATACAATATAATGTATATATATGTATATACAATATAATGTATATATATGTATATATAATATAATGTATATATATGTATATATAATATAATGTATATATATGTATACACAATATAATGTACATATATGTATATTTTATATAATTTGTATAGATATATATATGTATATACAATATAATGTATATATATATACAATATAATGTATATTTGTATATATAATGTATATATATTTGTATATATAATATATATATGTGTATATATAATATAATGTATATTCATATAAAATATAATGTATATATATTTATATATACAATATAAAGTATATATATATTTATATATATAATATAATGTATATTTGCATGTATATTATAATGTATATATATGCATATATATAATATAATGTATGTGTATATTTATATATATATATATATATAATGTATATGTATATTTATATATATAATGTATATGTATATTTATATATATAATATATATGTATATTTGTATATATAATATAATGTATATGTATATATATAATATAATGTATATGTATATATATAATATAATGTATATGTATATATATAATATAATGTATATGTATATATATAATATAATGTATATGTATATATATAATATAATGTATATTTGTATATATAATATAATGTATATGTATATATATAATATAATGTATATGTATATATATAATATAATGTATATGTATATATATAATATAATGTATATGTATATATATAATATAATGTATATGTATATATATAATATAATGTATATGTATATATATATAATATAATGTATATGTATATATATAATATAATGTATATGTATATATATAATATAATGTATATGTATATATATAATATAATGTATATGTATATATATAATATAATGTATATGTATATATATAATATAATGTATATATATAATATAATGTATATATAATATATATATATATATATAATATAATGTATATATGTATATAATATAATGTATATATGTATATATATATGATATAATTTATATATGTATATATATGATATAATTTATATATGTATATATATGATATAATTTATATATGTATATATATAATATAATGTATATATGTATATATATAATATAACGTATATATGTATATATATATAATATAATGTATATATGTATATATATAATATAATGTATTTTTTGTTTGTTTGTTTGTTTGTTCAGTTTATTGGCCTATCAACAGCTGCATGGTCATTTAAGGCCAAATAAGTTCTTTTTTTTTCTTTGGATGTCTTCGTAAGGTAGGTGTTCTTTATTTTCCAGTATGTCAAGGTAAGATTGGAGGAAGGTCTGTAAGAGATTTGGGTTGAAAAGTTTTTTTTTTTTTTTTTTTTTTTTTTGGTAGATTTATACTTTGGAGGAGAGGTTTACCTCTTTCAAGTAATTTAGAATTGTTTTTTCATTTATTTTTTCAAAGAGATCTTTAATGTTGTTAATGCTGTAGTGTTTTTGGCGTAGGGGAGCTAGGTCAATGCAGTTAATTAAAAAATGTTTAACGGTGTAGTTTTCTTGGCAAGGTAAGCATTCAGGTGGATTTTCTCCTTTTAATAGGAATGAGTGGGTGATATTTGTATGCCCTGTTCTTAATCTTGTAATGATCACTTCTTCTCTTCGGTTTAGTTTAGATTTGGGATTCCATTCTCCAAGTGTCGGTTTGATTTCTTGTAGCTTGTTTTTTGAATAAGTGTTCCATTGTTGTTGCCATTTTGTTTTGATATACAGGTTTATGGTTGGTTTAAAGTCAGTGTAGGGGATTTTTATGTTGGAGATTTCCAAGTTTAGTGACTCTTTAGCAGCTAGGTCAGCTTTTGTATTCTCTAGGATGCCAATATGGCTTGGGATCCAGCATAGGATGATTTGTTTTTGAGTATGAAGAAAATCGAGTTTGTTTAATAGATTAGTTATTAGCGGATTGCAAATGTTCTTTTCTTTTAATGAAGTTAGGACTGATAAAGAGTCCGAAAATATTATAAACTTGTTTGCTTTATCAGCACTTATAATATTAAGGGCCAGGTTTATTGCTGAGGCTTCAGCACTAAAGATGGAAGACCTATCAGGTAGGCGTTTTTGGATTTTTCTTTGCCGATAAATAGCAGAGCTTCCGACTTTTTCTTTGGTTTTAGCTCCGTCAGTATAAATGTGTTCATAGTCCGGATAGTCATGAAGAATGTCATGTATTTTTTCCATATAGATGGGTTTGATTGTGTTCGATTTGGGGTGTTTAGAGAGATCTAATAGTATAGGAGAGTGTTTTAGATGTTCAGGTGGGTTTACAGCAGTTTTGGAAAGCCAGGGTGGATGTTTGAGTGTAGAAGCTTTGTGGATTTACGAGATGTTAATTTTGGCTTCGTCTTTTATTTCTTTCATACGGAGACCATAAGGCTTGATTGCTTTTTCCTTTTTTTGGAATAGGATTTGGTGTTTGGGGTGAAAGACACTCTGGTGTATAGGGCTCGAAGTGTTAGATGCAAGTTTTGTATAGTATTGTAGGGCTAATTTTGTCCGTCTCATTTCAAGTGTAGGTTCGTTCGCTTCTGCATAAAGACTCTCGACTGATGTAGTGGGAAATGCTCCAAGTGCTAGTCGGAGTCCTTGGTGGTGAATTGTGTTCAGTTCTTTAATGTAGGATTTTCTTGTTGCACCGTAGATAAAGCAGCCATAGTCCAACTTTGATCTTATCAGTGTTTGATAGAGTTTTAGAATTGTTTTGCAATCAGCTCCCCAGTTTGTATGAGCTATGGTTCTCACAAGTTGCATTCTTTGGTTACATTTTTTCCTTAAGTATTTAATGTGGGGTATGAAGGTGAGTTTTTTGTCAAAGGTGATTCCAAGATACTTGTATTGATCCGTAACTGTTAGTCTATTATTGTTAATTTTTAGCTCGGGGTCAGGATGCATTTTTCTATGTTGGCAGAAGTGAACACATTTTGTTTTTGTTTGAGAAAAGCTGAAGCCATTTTTGGTAGCCCAGCTAGTAATTTTGTTAATGCATAATTGTAGGTGTCGTTCAATAGTGTTCATATGTTTGGCCTTAAAACTAATCATGAGATCGTCAACATAGATGGCATAGTTTGTTCCGAAGTTTATGCTATTAACTATATTGTTTATTTTCACATTAAAGAGTGTAACTGAAAGAATTCCACCTTGGGGAACTCCCAATTCTTGTTTTTGAGACTTTGATAAGATGTTTCCGAGTCTTACTTGGAAGGTTCTGTCACTCAGATAGTTTTTGATAAATGTTGGCATTCTGCCTCTTAGACCTAGTTGATTCAGATCTTTTAATATTCCATACTTCCAAGTGGTATCAAAAGCTTTTTCTATGTCAAAGAAAACTGTTACCACATGTTCTTTGAGGATGAAAGCTTCTCTAATATAGGTTTCCAAATTTATGATATGGTCAATAGGGCTTCTGCCCTTTTGGAAGCCTGCTTGGTGTTCAGAGATTAGGTGATTTCTTTCTAGATACCAGGATAGTCTTCTATTGATCATTCGCTCGAGGGTTTTGCAGATGCAACTAGTAAGTGCAATGGGACGGTAGTTTATTGGATCTGAGGGGTCTTTTGAAGGTTTAGGTATGGGAATTATAATGGCATGTCTCCAAGTGTCGGGGAATTTTTCATTGATCCAGATATCATTGAAAATTTTGAGGAGGTATTCTTTTGATTTCATTGGCAATTCTTTTAGGAAGACATAGGGGATTTCATCTGGTCCGGCTGTTGAATTATGGATGTTTTTGAGAGATTCTTCTAATTCGCACATAGTAAGGATTTGATTGTAGTATTCAGTGTTGTCTGAATGGAAGCGGATTTGTTGTTGTTCTGCTTGGTTTTTGATGACTTGGAATTCTTTGTTCCTATTAGTCGGTGAGGAGTTTTTGGCAAAGTTTTCTGCTAAGATTTCAGCTATTTTTTCTTTGTTAGTGATTTTGACATTGTGATGGATGAGATGTTTATTAGCTTGTTTAGTGTATTTCCCAGTAATTTTGTTTATCATGTTCCATATTTCCTTAGGTTTGGTGTTTGAATTTAGTTGGCTAACGTAAGTTTGCCATGTTGATTGCTTAGCTTGCTTAATGGTTCTGCGAGCTTTGGCTCGGTTTATTTTGTAATTTTCTAAATTTTCTTTAGTTGGTTGGCTATTAAATTTTCTGAGTGCTGTTCGTCTGGCTCTGAGCGCTTCTTTGCAATCTTTGTTATACCAAGGCTTGTTATATCTTGTTGATGGGGAGCTTTTAGGAATAGTTTTCTCAGCTATAATATTTAGAGTATTGGTGAAGTGGGTAATGTCATCATCTTTTGTTAAATTAGCTTCTTGCACTAGGTCTGTGTGGCACCTTTTTTTGAAATCTTCCCAGTTGGCCTTATGCAAGTTCCATCGGGGTGTTTTAGTGTCATTCTCTGGTTCTTGACCTTCTAGGATGATCGGGAAGTGATCACTCCCACAGGTCTCATGATGTACATTCCATTTATATTCTGGGAAAATACTGGGTTCTGATATGGTGAGGTCAATAGCCGAGAGTGTTCCAGAGCTAGGGTGAAGATATGTGTCGGTTCCGTTGTTAAACAAACATAGTTGGTTTTCATCTAGAAAATTTTCGATAATTTTACCTCTTCTGCTTGTTTGTTTGTTTCCCCATAATTCATTGTGGCTATTAAAGTCACCCATGAGGATAAAAGGTTTAGGGAGTTGTTGGATCAATAAGTTCAAGTCTGTTTTATTTATGTTTTCATTAGGTGGCAGGTATAGGGAGCAAATTGTTAGCGGTTTTCTTAGACTGATGGTTACTGCAACGGCTTGTAGTGTTGTATTCAGTTTGATTTCGCTTTGAATTATATTATTATTAATTAGAATGGACACTCCTCCGGAGGCTCTATTTCCTTGTTCGTGTATATAATCATAGGTTGTATATCGTTTGATATGTAGTGTGTTCTGAATTTTCTTATAAGTTTCTTGTAGGCATATGACTGCTGGGTGAAAAGAGATAATGAGAAGGTTCAATTCATCGAAATTTGCCTTTTCACCTCTAATGTTCCATTGAAGGAATACTGGTTTATAGGTCATTGGTGGTAAGGTAATGATCCTCTGTGCTGTGTTTTTTTTTCTTTCTTTTTTTTTAGTTGATTATGGGTTTTAGTATTGGTGTTAATATAAGGTATGGATTTAGTGTAAGTTGTGGAGGGTTTTCAATTAGCTTTGTTTTTTTCTTCTGTTTTTGGCTTGTCTTCTGTTTGGTCTTTTGTTTCGGGTTTTTTGTTTGGGGATCTGGAACTAGAATTAGCATGGGACCTTATGTCCGTTTTGTTTTGGTTTTTCTTTTGTTTTGACGTTGATCGATGGGAGATTTCTTGATTTAAGGTTTCTGTTTGTTGGTTTGGGTATTCTGTTTCCATTTCATCTTCAGGTTCAGTTTGATTTTTAGGGATTGGGGTTCTAGTTCTGGAGTTTGAACGGGACCTTATAACTGTTTTGTTTAGGTTTTTCTTTTGTTTTGGTGGTGTTCGATAGGAAATTTCTTGTTTTGGGGTTTCTGTTTGATATTCAGTCTCCATTTCATCAGTTTCTATTAAATTTTTGGTGAGGATTTCTATTTTTTGTTTTGCTGGTTTATTATTTGGTTTTAAGAAAGTTAGTTCTTGGGGATATTGGCTTTTAAGAGGGGAGGTTTGGGTTTGGGAGGAGATAAATACTTTATTGGGTTCTTTCCTAGTTTCTAGTTTTAATTTTTCTAGTTTTTGAAAGTGTTGTATTTTTAGTTTTTTTTTGGAAGTTAAGCAATTCGTTTGGTTCTAGATGTACCAGTTTTTCAATAAGTTCATTGTATTTATCAGGCTGGTTGGTGGGATTTGTTTTTTCTGTTATTTTCGCATATGTTTTATTTCTAATGACTCCTTCCACTATTGTCTTCGCTTCTAAGTAAGAAATGTTTCGTTTATGCTTTGTGGCTAAGATTTCTTTTTCAGTTTTCCATCGTTCACAGCTTTTTGAGTAGGCAGGGTGCTCCCCTTGGCAGTTTATACATTTGGACTCATGACATTCATGTTCATTGTGACTTATTTCTTTAGAGCCACATTTAGCGCACGTGGGATGACTTCTGCAGGCATCTCTATGGTGACCGAATTTTTGACAGTTGAAACATCTCAGAGGATCTGGGATGTATATTTCAACTGGTTCCATGGTGTAACCAATTTTAATTTTAGGTGGAATTTTTGGAGTGTTAAATGTAATAATGTAAGTATGGGTTGGTATTTTTTCTGAGTTTTTCTTTATATAGATTCTTTTAGAGTCAATGACTCCTTGTTTGCTCAGTTCGTTTTGGATTTCTTCTGGTGAAGCCAGAGATAGTTCCCGGCTACGGATAACTCCTTTAGATTGATTTAGTTTATTGTGTGGGGTAACTTTAATGTTAATATTATGGAAAGTTTTCATATTTTCTAAATTTAGGCTTTGGCCTTTTGTCTCAATTTCTATTAATAGGTTACCATCTTTAGTTTTTTTTACCATTTTAGGATTTATTTTCCTTGTTAACACCTTTTCAATGAGAAAAGGGGATAATTTTGACATTAGCGTTTCGTCCAAAGATTCTAATACATAGCATTTAGGAAAATCCGTATTTTCCTCATCATCTGAGTCTGATAAGGCGCGTTTGGGTTTTTTTTTTTTGTTTTGACATAAATATGGATAAAAGTTTCTTTGCCTATGTTCCCCACCCACCCCGGAGCCCAATATTGGGACTTGTCAAGGGGGAAACCCATTCGCCTTGACAGAGTCAGGGCTACACAGACGGTATACTCAGTCAAGTAAGAAATACCGAGCATCTGTCGTTACTCAATTTTTCACTACCCAAATCTAGAGTGAACAAAATTTTGTGATTGCAGCCATGTCGGGATTGGATTCTACCCTTGGCCAGCGCTTTCAAACGTCTACTTTAGGGGTGAGGTTTATCAGTTTCTATGGTTTTGTTTAAGA
The DNA here is from genome assembly GCF_053919585.1 of Euprymna scolopes. Classification (NCBI taxonomy): domain Eukaryota; kingdom Metazoa; phylum Mollusca; class Cephalopoda; order Sepiida; family Sepiolidae; genus Euprymna; species Euprymna scolopes. The sequence continues at coordinate 120,851,767 of NC_136494.1, forward strand.
GGATTTCTTTTGCTAATTTTAAATTTCTCAGTTTAGTCTGAACCATTGATAGTAGACATAGTGCTTGACCTGACCAGCCGATTGATCGGATCGGGCCCCTCCGACCGCCCGTCTAACCGAGGTAAGGGCCAAAGAGATGTGTTAGGAAGAGGAGGCTCATGAACTCGTCCTCCAGGACCTTCAATCACAAGGATTCCGTTCCAAGGTGTCACGGGTCGCCACCCACGGCCAACAGGTGGCCCCATTGAGGGACTTTTACCCTCTGCAGGGGGGCAGTCAGTGTATTCTAATGCCCCGCTGACAGGGCCTAATATAATGTATATATGTATATATATAATATAATGTATATGTGTATATATATAACATAATGTATATATGTATATATATATATATAATATAATATATATATGTATAAATATAATATAATGTATATATGTATAAATATAATATAATGTATATATGTATATATATAATATAATGTATATGTATATATATATAACATAATGTATATATGTATATATATATATAATATAATGTATATGTATATATATATAACATAATGTATATATGTATATATATATAATATAATATATATATGTATAAATATAATATAATGTATATATGTATATATATATATGGTATAATCTATATATATATATGTATATAGTCTTATGTACGTATATATGTATATATATATTGTATAATCTCTCTCTATATATATATGTATATATATATAGTCTAATGTACACATATATGTATATACAGTCTAATGTACATATACATGTATATATAGTTTAATGTACATATATATACAGTCTAATGTACATATACATGTATATATAGTTTAATGTACATATATATATAGTCTAATGTACATATACATGTATATATAGTTTAATGTACATATATATACAGTCTAATGTACATATACATGTATATATAGTTTAATGTACATATATATACGGTCTAATGTACATATACATGTATATATAGTTTAATGTACATATATATACAGTCTAATGTACATATACATGTATATATAGTTTAATGTACATATATATACAGTCTAATGTACATATACATGTATATATAGTTTAATGTACATATATATACAGTCTAATGTACATATACATGTATATATAGTTTAATGTACATGTATATATAGTTTAATGTACATATATATATAGTCTAATGTACATATACATGTATATATAGTTTAATGTACATATATATATAGTCTAATGTACATATATATGTATATATATAGTCTAATATACTTATATATGTATATATAATGTAATGTACATATATATGTATATATAGTATAATGTACATATATATGTATATACAGTCTAATGTACATATATATGTATATAAAGTCTTATTTACATATATATGTATATATAATATAATGTACATTTATATGTATATATAGTATAATCTACATATGCATGTATATATAGTATAATGTATATATATATGTATATATATTATAATGTACATATATGTGTATATATAGTAGTATGTATATATATATGTATATATTTTATAATGTACATATATATGTATATATAGTATAATGTACATATATATGTATATATATAATATAATGTACATGTATATGTGTATATATAATATAATGTATATATATATGCATATATAATATAATGTATATATATGCATATATAATATAATGTATATATATATGCATATATAATATAATGTACATATATGTACATATAATATAATGTATATATAAAAGTATATATAATTTAATGTATATATATGTATATAATATAATGTATTAATATGTATATATATAATACAATGTATGTATAATATATTATATAATATATATAATATATATAATATATAATATTATATATGTATATAATATATTTAATATAATATATATTATATATATATAATATATAATTTAATATATGTATATAATATGTATTTAATATGTATATATATGATATAATATATATATATTGTATAATATATATATCGTATGATATATATATTGTATAATATATATATTGTATATTATATTTGTTTTATAATATATATATATATATATTGTATAATATATATATTGTATAATATATATATTGTATAATATATATATCGTATAATATATATATCGTATAATATATATATTGTATAATATATATATTGTATAATATATATATTGTATAATATATATATTGTATAATATATACATATTATATTAGATATATATTATATATTTTATATTATATCTATATACTATATATAATGTAAATATATAATATATATATATATATATATATATATATTATTAGCACTGAAATAATTGGTTAGTTTTTTTGGTTATTTTTTGTGGAAACTGATACTGGGTATTTTTCGTTTTTTGTTTTTACAAATTTTGTTCCCATATTTGATGTAAGAAAATAAGTATTGCTTATCATTAAGACGCTTTGGCGACTATTAAAGTAAGATTAAATGCTCTTAAAATATACACGAATCTGAATTTAATTTTGTTGCATATAAATTTAGGGACTGTGCTTTACTTCAATTTGTACGAAATAACGAAGGTACTTTCGCATGTTATTTTACGTATAATAAACTAATGGTAATTACACATTTTCTTTGATTTATTCACCGAATCTACAACATACATAGATATTCGTTTTTGTGGTTTGATGAAATATGATATTAATGTCAGCTCTTACGGTTTTTCTAGCCGACTTAATGTCTTGTGACAATGTTTATTATTTGTGACATCCGTGTTCTTCATTTTTTTATGATGATACTGAACTTCGTACATATATTACCCTGCAGTTTACGTTGTAATAAAGTAATTTAATCGCATTCTTATTTACAATTTTGTTTCCAAATATTTTTGACGTCTATTAACTTTATTTTCTTTTTTTATCAATGGTTACAAATGTTTCTCAATAGAATTTGTTTTTCGTGTGTGTTTTACTTACTTTTTGAGTGAAAGTACTCGTTTAGTCGTTGTTTTAACTATTCAGTGAGAAAACTGAGATTTTACGCATACTTTGTTTGGACAGGTGCAAATATCCCTTGAAGACATCAGGTATTTCACGTTGGGTCACGTTTTCTTTTTTGGAATTTAACTGCCCGATGTCCCTTCTTTAGAGCGAACGAGGTGACCTGCAACTACAAAGCGACATTTGTAACGTTCTATCATAAAACTTGAGCAATAAACTGAAATAATTGCCGTCAGCGATGTTCTCATAAAAAAAGACGATTCAAGATGGCCGACCAAGATGATTCGAAATCTGTTGTGAATGTCGGTGACCAGAATGTCTGATTTATCCAGTCACCTTTATTGATTGTTAATGTTTAATGGTATTTGTCATATAATTTTGAATAGAACGATAGAACGAACGATTTATTATCCAGCTGCGTCTCATTTCATACAAGACCAATCACTGATTAACGATCGAAGTGACATAACGTCATTCACACATTCTTTTTTTTAGCAGAATGACACAATACCTTTTTTTTTCTTGCTTTGTTTATTGTTTTGTTTTCATTGTGCATGATTTGCGTCAACGCATTCCTGCGTTATTGATTTTTACGTATTCACCCCCCCACTATCTTCCCTACTTTCTTATTCTATTTTACCCCCATCCTCCCTTATGCTATCTCTTTCTTATCCATTTACCTCTCACTACCCCATTGTCTTTCCTACACCTACTCTGTAAAAAGATACAGCCATTGTTGTTGCTCCGAAGCGTCATGGTTGATGTCGCTAACGATCTCTAAAAGATATAAGTAAATAATAATTTTGTAATCTGAAGTGGTCACATTGTTGTTAAATAAAAAATAACTTAGCTAAAATATTATTGTTTTCATATAATAATCAGATATCACATAATGATTCTACGGCTCACCTTACATTATCGTGAGATAATCTATGGACCTGTTAGATTTTTCAAACAGCAAAACATTATGTATTATCTGCTCTTGAAGTACAGATTATAACCAAGTTGTCTTGTAAAAACCTTTTTACATAATTTAAAATAATTTTATTTTCATTTTACTGGCGTTGTCCTGAATTATTTTTACTTTCATCTTTATTTTGTTGTTTTTTTAAGTATACTGATTGTTTTTATTTGTTTTCTTTTATTAAATTATTTTTAAACAGTAGTACTAAAAAGTTAAATGCAATTATTACAATATTATTTGACAATCAAATTATTAGTTTAATCAATCTATACTCCTATAAAGTCGTCTTTCTTTTGTGTGTATTGATATTCATATTAAAAACCCTCTTTCCTATTTATTTAAAAAGAAAATACAATTTTGTTATATATGGGTTGTGGAATTGCATTCGCTAGCAAAAGATTTAGCTAATTTGCATATTCTTTTAAACATTCATTTAAATTAATTCCCTATTAGTTTTTTCGCTTTTCTTATGGGATGATTATCTTTACGTGTAATTATATTTATTCTGATATTCTACATGATTTATACTTGCATAATATTTGCGTAAAAAGTTTCTAGTAAACACAAAATTGTTTCCATATATATTTATGCATACGCATATATTTTTGTTTAACAAATTTTGCCTAACAAACTCCTCCTAGAGTTTTTGGTCTGCAGACATGAAACTTCATATATAAGGTATTTGGATCCATGCAAAACTTTACATTTCGGTTTAACCCCGGAAAAATCGATACAAAAGTGTGAAAAAAAAAAAATGAAATTTGCCGGGTGAAGGTCGAACGCCGGCATTACGAATGCACAACGTAGTAGCTATTGGTTCGTGTTTAAATTTTTAGCCCTGCAGTAAACATGTTTTTATAGGCAAGTCATTGATGGCAGAGGCAAAATAAATCGTGAGCTAAACGTTTTGGTTTCGATTCTCGGTGGTGGCGCATGAGTCTTTTTTTTCATACTTTTTACATCATTACTATGTATTGCATCCAATCTATCTATCTATCTATCTATCTATTTATATATCTATATATCTATAAAAGTGAAAATGTTTGTCTGCCTTTTCTCTATGGTAGTTAAAGAAGACCAATCTACAGAAAGACATTACTTTACATATTCGCACTTTTTAATACATACATATGCACAATTTTTGTTTCCACAAATAAATTATAAAAAATGATAAAGTGCAAGTTACGTAAAAAAACACATCTACACACAAGCACACGAGTCGCATAATTTTATTATTATAGGCAAAATCCTTAACTAGCGGAACCTGTGGAAATCCCACAGCGGAATCTTCCACATGCAATATATTGATGTTAGCATTCTGTGGATGTTCAACGTAAATGGAGACGTCCTGATATTATTGTAGCTCTTTTGTTAAAATAGCAAAAGTATTTATCTAAGCTAGTAGGGACGTCCGGTGAAATACGCTTAAATATGATATTTTAATTCATGCAGATTTCTTATATATTATTATAGTCAATTTTTTATCGATTCTTATCTAATCTAATCTAATATATAATATAGTGATTGCATAAATTCACCTCGTAACCAAAATACCGTAGGTTTGCTCCAACAATATGCCACATACAAATTTATTATGTCTAGATTATTAGCCACTATCTTATGTAACTTTAAAACACCATTTTAGACACATTTGGTCTTTATAATAAAATTCTACATGTTGCTCCTAGGAGCAACATTATCATTATCGCAATATCTTTTGACAAGGTACTTCCTATTTTTCCCCGTAAATCTACAGTCCTTTTATCGCCCCACTCATCACCGGGACTATGTACACACCTTATAACTAATTTTACCCGGCACTCTTCGTAACTAGTTCATACACTCATCTATATACCATTATCTTTTCAGTTACCGATTACAAAATAATAATTTCTCTCTTAAAAACTTCCTGCTTTTCTCATTGGTTGAGAACTGACAGATCCATTATTCAAGAGTAAACAACTTATTTTTAAAAAAAACAAACGCATAAGACCTTCACAAACATGGCGTCTCTCCCTATATGAAGCATTCGTTTTATAAACATTAGACTAACTGCAAAACATCTTAACCGCTCATATTTTTGTTTGTGTGTTTTTTGCGTGTGTGTTTTTGTGCGTGTGTGTTTTTTCGTGTGTGCTTCAGTGTGTGTTTGCACTTGTGTGTATGTTTCTTTGTGTTTGCGTGTGTTTTTTTCTCGTGTGTGTTATTTTTATTTTTGTTCTTTCATTTCTAACGCTCTGATATCCACCAGGTTCCAAATAAATAGTCCACGTTTTGAGGAAACACCATGCTTTGAAAAGCTTTTTACGACTGATCTGAAATATAACATTCATAAAATCCGTTGGCAAAGTTGCCGAAGAAATAGTATAGATAATTCCACCGGCTAAAAAGGTATCTTAATCCTCTACCTGTATAAGAAAAAATGACGTCTTAGAATGGAGTTCGGTTGCCACACATGGGAAAATCAAAATCTAGTCACAAGGGTCTCAGTCACATGAATAACCTGGTCAGTGTAAATGAAAAATTTAATTTTGTACATTTTTTTGCACCAGGGAATCGCAATCCTCATACATACAACCCTTATAATTCTCTAATAGTCACCCATATAGTACTGACTAGACTCATCATTGTTTAACTTTGAAGATTTAGTGAGAGTCGCTATGTTAACGCGATTATACCGCATACCGCATACTTTTTGCCTTTTTATACCTTGTAATATGAATGGAAGATTAATTGTCTAAAAATTACTGGGTGTTTGGTTTCTTTTTCAGCAGTTTATATATGGTTGTGCTCACTTAAAACCCTTTAAAGTACTTGAGAGATACTAGAGTTTTAGGAAATAGTTATTAATTGATGTCATTGTTAATATTTCGCAAAATCGAAAACCTCCGAATTTTGATGGAAAGCTTCAAACCTTATTTTATCTCCTTTTCGTAAACCAAATATTTTAACGCTTACACCTTATAACTGTAATCCAAAGTTCATAATGGTCGGTTGATTATTTTATTTGTAATTTCATAACTTCGCTATAATATTTATTTACTGATATTTTTCATCTGATGAGAAAAACGCATTTCTTTGGAACTCTGCGGACTAAGGAAACGTCAATATATCTGATTTGTGTATCATGTCGAACAACAAATTCATGTAATTTTATAGTCTTTAATTTACAGTCTTTAATTTAATAATTCTATAACAAGCTCTATGATCTTTCTTGGTTGTACTGAGCTTTTTATTTGGTTGGGATTAATATATAAATACTAATATTTATATTCATTGTACACGTACATATATATAGCGCTTTAAATAAGGTCGGGAAGACTCTATGGGCCAATCAACAAACTCATCAGGAGTCAATCGTTGAATTTCTATCAAGTGTAAAAGAAATGTCACGCAAGAGCGAAGACTTAAGTGGGGATTACTTATAAAATTATAACGAATAGATGAAATAATATATATATATATATATATATATATATATAAATGAAGGGCGAATGGGATTACGAGTAAAAAAAATTACGAGTAAATTATACGTTGTAGAATATATGCAATTGTATAAAATATACGTACAAAATGGGATATGTGGGGAAGTTAAATTGTAAATATATCCTCAAATAAGTCCAAAGATTTTACGAATTCCTTCTGTCGACAAAGAGAGGGCCTGCGTGAGAGAATAGAGACTGACTCCAGAATCCTCCAGTGATTCGAAGAGTCAGCCCGGTGTAAAATCCTAAACCAGTCCATTTTATATGCATTGCCACACGTTGGATTTTCAGCGAGGTGCTGACCAATAGCAGATTCCAAGGTGAACGAGGGGTGACGAGGTTTACCTAGTCTGATGCTTGCTGGAACATGTTGGTTTGTTGGAACATGTTGATGAGTTTGTTTATGAAAGGGGTCCATAGAGTCTTCCCAACCTTATTTATAGCGCTTTATAAGTTTGTTCCGTAAAAACACTGATATATATATATATATATATATATATATATATATATACATACACACACATTTAACTTTATATAAATAAAGACGATAATAAGTTAAATAAATGGCTTTCGTCCCATGTCTTGATAAGCGTCTGGGACCGACCTCCATTCCCGATCTTAAATGGAGCACATACATCAAATCTGTTGGCAAGATCGCTGGGAAAATGTTTGGATCATTCTACCGCTCATGTAGGTATCTCATTGCCGATGCAATCTTCTCTGTGTAAGAGCCAAGTAGTCCTAAAATGGAGTATTGTTGCCACATCTGGGCAAGAGCTGCACGGCACGACCTATCCTGCCTTGATAGAGTTCAAAACCGACTTCGAAACCTACTGATGCCCTTTTCTCTTCCCTCCAACCTCTTTCCCATAGAAGAGATGCTGTGAATCTGTTTCTGCTCTATCGTTCTTTTTTTGGCAGGTGCTCGTCTGAGCTCCAATGTATGTCCTCCCTTGCCAGAATTCCTCCAAAAAAGCACTCGACTAGCTACAACCACTATCAACAATTTTCCCTGTTCTCCATTTGTGCCTAAATTTAAACGCAGATTTCATGAACCTAACTTCCTTCCTAGAACTACCCGCCTATGGAACATACCTGCTTACCTGCTACCGACTGGCCACAAGATAATAGCCTTCAAGTCCAACGTAAATAAATAATCAAATTTTACCCAACCTACACCATTAACGATTACTACACTACCGTCTTACATTCATTAACCATTATCCTTGAGTGGTTTCCGGGCCTTGATAAGTGGTGACTCCCTTGTAAAAAATTAAAATTTTCTCTCTATGATTAGTTGGCAAAATTCCGTTCATTTCATAGATTGGAATATGTAGAAATTTTCACCAAATCGCATCTCTTTTGTCATTAAACAGATGAAATTGACATTCTCCAGCTTTGTTTCTATTGGAAGCCATACAAACTTTCATTTTTCAATCATCCGAATAAATCGTTTGTATTCAAAATATGGTCGTTTACTAAAAGTTAATTGTCAGCTAAAACTAGTGCGTAATATTCTCATCATCATCAGAATACGTTTTCATTTGTGTCCTCTTGACGTAAATACTCCTGACTAACCCGACAAGCAGCAAAATCGCATCCCTTCAATGCTGAAGTCCCTAGATCCCGGAAAGTTTTCTACTCAAATAGTTTCTTTCTTGAAACTGCTAGACTTTGGAATTCCCTTCCCTGTTTCCTGCTTCCCTGACTATACTAACCTGATGTAATTTAAATGTAATGTGAACAGATATCTCGCTGCTGAATGCACTACATTCCTCTGTCAGACACGATACCAAATAATAGCCCCTTACGTTCCATGGGACAATGTGTCTTATTTGATGTGAAAAAAGTATAAAAAATTAAAATAAAAAATAATTGTTTAAATAACATGGTGGCCTATCTTTTCTTCCAAAACAACACATGATAATGATGCTGCTGCTGCTTTTTTTTTTGAGGAGGAGGAGGAGGAGAAGCATAATTCTTGATGATGACTGTTGGCATTCGTTTCTCCGATATCTCTCTATTAAAAATTATTTTCAGAAGGATATTGGGTACTTACGGGAGAGACAACGCGAAGGTTGCCAATGTTCCAAAGTGAAAATGTTTCTGTGAAACGGACTGGGTTCGAACTTGGCACACCCAGGTTGTTAGCCTGCGTCGTTAACCGCTAAGCCCCCGTCACCTCTCTGCTCTTGCTGCTGATGATATTGCGGGGTATCATCATAATTAAAAACGGACCCAACCAGAGCCAGCTCATCAAGTATATCACATTTAAACTGGTAAACCTACTACTAGTCCCTCATACCTGGACAGGTTTCAAAAGAGAGTCACTAACCTTATTGGTCTAGAACTGTCAGCTGAGCTTCAGCCTCTGTCTCATCGACGAAATTTTACATCCCTTTGCCAGTTTTACAAGTATTTTAATGGTAGATAATCCGACGAACTACAAGCCCCTGTACCCCCGGCAAACCCGACAAGCAGCAAAATCCCACCCCTACACAGTAGAGATCCACAGAAAACCTTCTACTCTAATAGTTTCTTCTCCAGAACTGCTAGACTTTGGAATTCACTTCTTGGTTCATGTTTCCCAGACTGTACTGACATGCAGAAATTCAAGTGTAATGTGAATAAACATCTTGCAGCTAAATTCCTTAAATAGTGTCCCGGCAATTATGTCCCACATAGTAACCCCTACACTAAAGTGGCACTATGCCTTGTTTGGGATGAAAATGCAAAATGAATAAATAAATATAAAATAGTTATTTTTTATCGGTCGTGAAATAGAGTTTCTCTACCTTGATATCAATACTATCTGAAACAATAATCGTCAGCTCAACTTGAACGTTTATTTTGTGCATTGCTGTAATTCCCGGAAAGTGTCATTTAACTCCGAAGTTGTACTCCATCTTCATTGTGGAAGATGAGACCTGCAAGCTTCTACTTCCTATAATCTTGTAATCCGTGAGCCACATCAGTAATGGTATGATCTTCAGTAAGACTGATGAACACACATGATACGAAACACTAAGTGCGCAGCTTTCAGAAGCATCAATTTACATATACGGATCTATATTTATAGAACTTCAATTCAGTTGTGTAAAATTTTGAACAATGAAATCTAATTTGAAAGACAAAGCACATCTACGTTTCGATTAAAAATTTCTACTGTTATATACGTCGTCAACCAACGTTGATGGGAGAGATGCGCATTTTTAAATAGCTTGGAGTCGGGCGAGAAGAGAGATGACGACCTTTTCTAGATAATTTTCCCGGGTAGCTTGCAAAAGATACGAAGAATTGTGATTACTAGCGGAACCTGTGGAAATTCCACACAAGACTCGTTCATATGAAATATATTCATGTTAATATTCTGTAGATGTGCAGCATAAATGGAGACGCTCTGATATTATTGTAGCTCTTTTGTTAAAACTGCAAAAGTAGTTATCTAAGCTAGCAGGGACGCCCGGCGTAGCCAGGTCATAAAATACGCTTAAATATGATATTTTAATTCTTGCAGATTACGTATACATTATTATAGAGTTAATATTCTAGCGATTTTTATATATTATAAATTTGCGATTTCAAAAATAAAAAGATATATCTATATGACTTGGATGATCAGCTTGAATCGAGACTGAAACCAAAACTTATATATATAAATTATATATATATATATATATATAATTTTTAACCCTTCCAACCTTGCACGGCCGATACATCTGCGCCATTAATAAAGCTTAAAAGATGCCACGGTCAATATTTCGGCACAAATAATACGTTATCAAATAATTTTGTTAATCACCTATTGTCTTTTTGGCTAACTGTTACTTAATTGTGTCAGGGTTTAAAGGCTATATGATCTTACACCTGTTTCTTGCTATGCGTTTAATTACAATTGACTACATTTCAGACGTTTTCTACATCACGTGATTAAATAAATCCACTCCTGCCTGATCAACTGCATTACAGGGTGGAACGATGAAATTGTCACCATAAAGAAACCAACACTACAGCTTTATTTTAAAACTTTTATTGAAAAAAATAAATTCAGGCAATTTGATTATGTAGTAGAGATGACATCTATTAAATGTCACCACTTTTAGCCTCAATCACGATACGAAGCTGGACCTTGAAGCATGCCTTTCCACAAGCGCTGGCGGGACCTCGGAGAATACTACGCGAATAGCGGTGATCAGGCTGGCTTTGGGGTTTGTGGGAGGTCATGTTGGTGATGTTCTCAACGTATGACCAAACGAAGTAGTCTAGCGGGTTCAGGTTGAGGAAGGAGGGGGGTAGTGAGAAAAGAGTACAAAGTCGTTGCACTCCTGAAGCCAAGCCTAGGTCTCTTTGGACTTGTGTCGGCGCCGATGCCTGCTGCCACACCCAAGGTGTGCCAGCGGACAACTGATTGCGCCAGGGAATCCCCATATTCTTCTGCACATCCAGGTATACTTTGGTGTTGACTTTCAAGCCGACTTCAAAGATGCGAGGTGGTATAATGTGGCCTTCACTTGAGACCACACCAAAGACCATAACGGTGGGTCGTCCGATGTGTTTAGTCATGCCCTCAAGCTGTGACCTGCCGAGATTAACATTTTGAGGGTGCTGGCAATGGTCCCGTTGTCATAATTTGGATCGGCAGAGAGCATGAGTTGTATAGCGGGACATTTCGGATTTTTCTCGTTGAACATTGTGTCATTTTCAGACATGATAGAAGGCTCTTGGGATTTGTACACAACTGGCCAACTAGTAGATAACAAATATGGGTAAATTCAGTAATAATAATAATAGTCTTTTTTTTACCAAAAAATGAAAATCATTCCAATATTTTTCAAGTGATAACATGTACTTACTATACTAAATTTGAGTGAATCAACGTATTATTTCTTTATATACTTTTGTTTCTATATGTGTTAATAGTACAAGATACATGCAAAAATATTTTTTGTTATAGGATTGAGTTATGTTAGAAATAATTCATCTTTAATTTTAAAAGAATCAGCTTTAAATTTCAATTAATCCCTCAAATGATTCACTCTTATGCTTCTGTCAGGCTCATCCTCAAATGTCCTCTCATTTTATATACTCTCTCTCTCTCTCTCTCTCTCTCTCTCTCTCTCTCTCTTCAGCAGTCAATGGTAATAAAAATAACTATAAAATTTAAGAGAAGGAATAGTTAAGTATTTACATCATCAAAAGGAAATATCGCCACAGTATTAATACTATTTAATCCGCAGATGCGTAAGAAAGAGAGAGAGAGATAGCGAGTAGAAAGAGACTAATTTTTTTATTGTTTTAGTATTTTTTAACTAGCTTTGCAAATTTCCTTTGGAAAAAAACTAAGGCAAGCTCAATTGGTCACTCAACAAGTTACATGTATTTTTTTTTTTTTTTAAATAAACACGAATGTTGTTGTAAACTATTTTACCCGTATAAAAATGTTGACATAAAAAATGTTGACATTTAAACGAATATAAATCACTTTTACATTTTCATTACATTTGTTTTTTTTTAATATCAAACTTCGTTTTGCCTTTTCATTTTATTTAATTTCTTTTTTCTATTTGTACTGTTTTCTTTTAATTATTTATTGTTTCTTCACTTGTTATATTTGTCCTCTCCATTCAGTTTTTCTCCATTTCTGTTTTTCTTCATTTCCCTTGTCTCAATCTTTTTTCCTATTTATTTCTGTTCTCTTTTTCCGCCATTACATTCTCTTCTGCCTTTCCTTTCTGATGAAATTTTATTCAAATGCAACAGTACGTGAGATTTCTTATTTTTCTTTATGTTAATTTACTATTTTATTGTTGTCCCCTTTCTCTCCCGGTAAAAATTGTGAATCGATTTGTTTTCCTTCTAAAATATTGAACAGTTCATTTTCTAATGCAAAAACCTATTCATGCGAATCGCATTGTTTTGTGTCGATTCGATTTTACTTTTCGCATGAAAAAAAAAAAAATGGCGTCTGATTGACAAAGGAACCTGCTTTCCCGAACAAAGGAAAAACTCAATAACAAACCCGTTAGCAAAAAAGAAAAAAATGGATGCACTTAAATGAAAAGAAATATATTATTTCTTAAAGCCCTTATTATTAATTTATTCCCTTCATTTAATACATCGTCTTTTCTACTGACTAGAATAGAGACCCGACATTGCTGAGATTGAATGAAGGATCAACGAATGTTCCAATACTTTTATTGTCATCGAAATCAGTGAAATCACTCATTTTTCAAGAACATCGACTTATTGCCTGCTCTATTCGAGGACCCACCAACATGCAATAGAAGAAAGCTTAACATGCTTCCCCGCAGTGACTTAGTTTACAATACATCGTAGTCTACACTGCACTGTAGAGAAACCACTGTAACTTTTATAAAATTGTTGTTTACACTGACTTTAATGGGTTTAAAATGCAGAAAGTCAAGCACGATGGTTCAATTGTGCTTTAAACAGGAACATTCATTTCGAGCACGCTCCTATCTTATCAAAACCTACTGTTGATTTTACAGGCTAGATTCTTCTGCTTGTGCGGTGATAAAACTTAAGCGCACTTATGATGTTAGGCTGTATAAGGGTGTTAACTTTGGTCAAATCTTACTGTTCTTCTTTAATCGGATTTTTCGATTATCGATGCTCGATGCTAATACAAAATCTAAGAACACTTCCAGTCACATAAATTACATTTGTGTTAAATTTTTAAAAAATCGATCCGACCGTTTCAGAATCCATAGAGAACGAACTCACCCATACACACACAGACATACATACAGATTTTAAAATTATATAAGTAGAAATAGAGATAACACATTTATTGAGTTTGGTTCTCTGTTAACATTGTTGCTGAATGCAAATCAGATTTGAACAATTTTGTGATCAACTACGCTTCAGGAATTGCTTGATTGCGTATTATATGTATTATATATTATATAGTATTATATTATATATATTATATAGTATTGTATTATATATATTATATAGTATTGTATTATATTATATATATTATACATTATATAGTATTGTACTATATTATATATATTATACATTATATAGTATTGTATTATATTATATATATTATATAGTATTGTATTATATATATTATATAGTATTGTATTATATATATTATATAGTATTGTATTATATATATATTATATAGTATTGTATTATATATATCTGTGCCTAAATCAAAACGCGGATTTCATGAGCAAAGCTTCTTTCTTAGAACTGCACGCCTGTGGAACTCTGTTCCGTCTGCCTGCTTCCCTCCGGACTACAACTTGGATGTCTTCAAGTCTAATGTTAACAAATTCCTAATGAACCGCCCCCCTAATTAAACACTTCATAAAATCTCCTCACTAACGTGATGTACTTACAATAACCCTTATCGCTGAGTGGCTTCCGGGCCTTGATAAGTGGTGATCACTGTGTAAAAAAAAAAAAAAAAAAAAAAAAAAAGTATTGTATTATATATATATTATATAGTATTGTATTATATATACTATATAGTATTGTATTATATATATTATATATTATATAGTATTGTATTATATATATCATATATTATATAGCATTGTATTATATATATTATATATTATATAGTATTGCATTATATATATTATATAGTATTGTATTATATATAGCATATATTATATAGCATTGTATTATATATATTATATATTATATAGTATTGTATTATATATATCATATATTATATAGCATTGTATTATGTATATTATATATTATATAGTATTGTGTTATATTCCCTGTTTCTGTACTCATTTAACTTTTTCGGCCAATACAACTATAAATCTCTCGTGTGGCTTGAAGTTGTAAGATGGTATGCGGTGTCATTTTTATGCAAGGCAACACATTTAAACGCACACATATTTCTATATTTTTGAGATAAGGATTGATAATCTGTATTATTTGGATTATTGTTCTCATTCTGAGCGTAACTCTCACAAGGTGAAGGCCGAAATTACCTCTAAAACATGCACATAGACGCGAACACATACTCACACATGCACACACGAGTATGAGTGTTATTTGAATTATTCGAACTACTGTTATCACTTTGAGTGCTATTCTCACAAAATTTATTTTCACAAAATTTAGGCTAATGTAACTTTCGAACTTCTTGAAGTGTATCATGTTAAACTCGGGAATCTTCCTGTCGAATCTGGGAATCCTCCTATCAAACTTGGGAATCTTCCTTTCAAACTCGAGTATTTGCTCGGAATTTCGAACGGAACCCTTGATTTAATCAACGAGAGTAGTAGAAACTTATCACCTAAAACTGAATTATTCTTAGTATTTCATCTATTACATAAGAGTAGTAGAGGATAATCAAGAATGACCCGTAACGGATGAAGTCCCAAGTAACATCAGTTCTACTTGAAACAATTCTGAAAGATGGAGGTTCAATTCTCAGTGCGGGTGATCATCAGCTGAATCCTCGTCGAATAACATCGAAAATGAGGATAATAATCCGAATAATCCAAATGATCCAAATTACCAATTCTCATCACAAAATATTCAGAAACCTCCGCTCGCATATGTGTGTGTGTGTGTGTGTGTGTGTGTGTGTGTGTGTGTGTGTGTGTGTGCTCGTGAGTGTATTAATTCGATTCATCATACATAAATGTGACGCTGGTCTAGTGGTTAACGATATGTGCTGACGACCTGGGTATCCCAAATTCGAATCCAGTCGTTTCATAAAAATCGCTTTCGCTTAGGATGTTGCCAACCTTTACATGGGCCATCAGGAAATCCCCGATGTCTTTCTAGAAAGAATTCTGATTAAAAAATATCGAGGAAACCAATAGCAATAATAGAATCTTCGGATTCATACGATATGATGACGATCATATATACAGGGTGCTCGGGATAAATTTTACACCTTTTACAATGGAAAACAGACGCCATATGATGGCCAATAATTGATGAATTATCAAAATTCAAAGTGCATCTCTTAGAGAATATTTTGCTGAAGACTGTAGATCCAGAGAGGCTGTACTGAGTTTCAAGAAGTCCCTATAGACAGTACCTGCACCTGAATTGCTCGCTCTTCACGGCGTTCCTTCGGGCGCTTGAACACCAGTTTGATACTCGTAATCAGCACTTCTTTAATGTTGTGGAGAGTACGATTTGTTTATTACATTTTCACCCCAAATAAGGCACAGTACCACTTTGATGTAGGAGGCTACTATCGGGGACATAAGTTGCAGGGGTACTATGTAGGGAGTTGAGCAGCTAGATGTCTGTTCACATTACACTGGAACTTCTGCATGTCAGTATAATTGGGAAATCAGGAACCCGGAAGGGAGTTTCAAAGTCTAGCAATTCCGTGGAAGAAACTATTAGAGTAAAAGTCTTTCTCATATCTAGGGATCTTTACTGTGTAGGGGTGGGATTTAGTTGCTTGTCGGATTTGTCGGGGGCATTTACGCCGAGGGGGTACAAGTGCTTGTAGTTCGTCGGAGCATTCACCATTAAAAATATTTATAGAACAGGCAGAGGGATGCAACATTTTGTCGATGGAACAGAGATTGAAGCTTATATGACAGTTCAGGACCTATCAGGTGAGCGACTCTTTTTTTTTTTAATCCTGTCCAGGAACGAGAGACTAGTAGCAGATGTACCAGCCCAAATGCGACAACAATACTCCATACATGGCCGAATGGTGGCTTTATATAGGTACAGGATACTTTCAGGCGTAAGTAACTTTCTAGCATGGTAAAGAGAGCCCACTTTCTTTGTAGCAGCCTTAGAAATGCTCTCGATGTATTTGTTCCAACTCGTGTTCCCTGTAAACGTTAACCCTAGGAGTTTGAAGGAAGTACTTTCAGGTAATGCATTTTTAGTTATAGCTATTTGCAGTTGAGAAGGTTTCTTGTAATTGTTGAAGGAAACAAGCTTAGTCTTGACAGCATTGAATATACCATCCATTTTTGTCCCCATTCCACTACGTATTGGTTGTCTTCCTCTAGTGTTTCTGCCATTGCCTTAGATATGTGTTCATTTATTATCCTCTTGTGCCTGTTATAGAGCGTGGTGTCATCAGCAAATATACCCATCTCAGAGACAAATTTATCATGGAGGTCACTTATAGATATCAGGAATAATAAAAGCCCAAGGATAGACCCCTGAAATACTCCCGTATTTATATCACATTGTTTAGATGTACGACCGTCGAATAAAACCTGGAGTTTCTCTTATTTAAAACGAACTTGGTTATGTTAAGTATTCGTCCAGTGATGCCGTATGATCTGATTTTACTGAGAAGACCATAATGCCAAACCCTGCCAAAGCCTTAGATATATCTAGGGATACCGCTCTACACTTCCCGGCTTTGTCCAGTGTATGATATATACGTTCAGAGATTACAGTTAGGATGGCTGTTGTAGAACAGACTTACCTAAATCCATATTGTTAGTCGGTCAGAAGTTTAGCAGCTATAAGGTGATGACTAGAGCTTGGTTAAGTCGCCCCTTTCTCAACTCCACATCACACATAATAGTCTATCCAGTTGCAATCAACTGAGTTTGTAAGCATTTGTTGAGATTGGTGAAGCTGCAAAACCTCTTGGACAAAATATTTTTGGGGTAGGGGTATAAGAAATGTGACGCATAGCTGAGCATTGCAACCACACGCATATGACCTTTACGCAGCTATCCTCTTTACCAAGTGCTTGACAACAGTAGATATAAACTGACTATAGGCATCTTTATTAATTCTGAATCCCTTTTGTGAAGATGTAGAAAAGCATGACATGAATTTCACTTAAAAGACCATCCCAAATGAGGAAACAGCAAAAAGACCATCCCAAATGAGGAAACAGTCTTCATATGTGACACTGTAGATTAATTACCTGTTATTTTGCTTGTTGGGTAATTGGTTCTGAAAGATCTTCTGGTCTAGGAAAAAGTAGTCACCTCGGTTGACTGAGTAAATTTTCGTGGTCACCAATGCGATGCCCATCACTTTGCTTTGCCTTAGCTAGATTTTGCCATATCCTTTTAAGGATTTTTTCGACAAATTTCCTTCCTATTAACCACAGCTTCCACATCTTTACCAATATTGTCCAATTAACATATACTGGCTTTCTATGAATTCAAGAAGAACTGATATGCAACTAATATCACAGAAATGTTCAATCGAACGCGTATCATTATTATTCAGGTCATTCTATTGCGGTTCTCCATAGTCTTAAGCTCCTAAATCCACTAACTAATATATATATATATATATATATATATATATATATATATATATATATATATATATATATATATACACGGAAGGCGCTCAGCATTGCCCGGTCATAAAATACACATACTCTAATTAGGCCCCGTTTCTTAGTGTTTTGTCCGAACGAAATTTAACACTGTATTCTTTGTCCCAGCTCCTACTGGGGTCTCGGTGTACTCACGGTCGTTGATTCTGCCATGTCCTGTAAAATAATGGCAATCGGTGAATAAATAATGGAGATATCACGTTTTTTTTTGGTGGGGGGGGGTCACCCTGTAAATATGATATTTTGATTAATGCAGATTTTGTATTTATTCTTATATCATATTGGACCAAATATATAGTAATGATTTAAAAAGGTTTTAAAAAACGACTCGGGCTCCACATCCGAGAATCAGAACCGAGACGTTTAGCTTACGATTTCTTTTGTTCTCTGCCATTTGTGATTGAGCTATGAAGACATGTTTGCTGCAAAGCTAAAAATTAAATCATGAACCAATAGTTACTAAAAGCAATACTAATAGTTATGCATGCTTATTAGTAATGCCGTCGTTTCACCATCGCGTAGCAAATTTCACTTTTTTTTTTTAATTTTCACACTTTTATACAAATTTCCCGGGCTAAAAGCCAAATATAAAGGTTCGAATGGGTTCAAATACTTTTCATATGAAGTTTCATGTCTGTAGACGAAAATCTGACAGAAGAGTTTAGTAGGCAAAATTATTTTAACAAAAATATATATGCATGCATAAATATATATGGAAATAGTTTTGTGTTTACTATAAACCTTTCATGCAAACATTACGCAAGTACAAATCATGTAGAATATCTGCATGAATATAATTACTAGTAATCCATGTATCTATATATCTATGAAAGTGAAAATGTCTGTCTGTCAGTCTGTGTACATTTCCCTACACAATAACTCTGTCAAATTTTGGTCGACAGACTCGAAATTTGATAGAAGGGATATGGAGATTTGGGAAAATCGTTTTGATCGGTTTTCGGCCAGAAATTTGGCTGATAAGAGGTCAAAGTTAAACGATTTGATCTTTGAGAGCTCTACCAAACTCCTCCGCCAATTTTGAGTCTAAACACTTGAAATTTTAGATACAGGTTCTTTGGCCATGGATCAAACTTTATAATTTGAATTGAGCCTAAAACAATAAATGCTAAGGCGTAAGAATTAAGTTCAAAGTTAAAAAAAAATTTCTCTGCGGTCTCTACCAAAATTCTCAGCCAATGTTTGGTTTAAATATTTGAAATTTTACAAAACGTGTATTTAGATATAGGGCAAGCTTTTTAAACGGGTTTTGGCCGAAAATTTCGCTGCCAAGGGGTCAAAGTTCAAAAGATTTTACATTTGCGGTCTCTAGCAAACTATTCAGCCAATTTTGGGTCTAAACATTTGAAATTTTTCGTAAAGTGTACTCAGACATGCAGCACGTATTTTAGTCAGTTTTTGGACGAATGTTTTGCTGCCAAGAGATAAAGGTTGAAAAAGTTGACCTTTGCAGATTCTACCAAACTCCTGCGCCAATTTTGGGTCTAAACACTTGAAATTTTAGATGTAGGTTACTTGGACCTAGATCAAACATATTAACTTGAGTTGAGCCCAAAACAATAAATGTTAAGGGGTAAAAATTGGGGATAAAGTTAAAAAAAGTTTGACCTCTGCGGTCCTTACCAACGTTTCTCTATGGTAGTTTAGGAAGCCTATTATATAGAAAGGCATTACCGTACATATGCACAATTTTAATATAAACATATGCATATAAAGTCAAGAACAGTACACAGGGCCCGGGTGAAGCCGGTATGAACTGTCAGTATATCTATAAAAGTGAAATTGTGTGTCTGTGTGTAAATTTCCCGATCAATCTATCTATCCCTGTCAATTTTCAGTCTACGGACTCGAGATTTGACCTAAGGAGTATTGAAATTTGGGAAAATCTTTTTAATCGATTTTCTGCCAGAAATTTGGCTGTCAAGGAGTCAAAGTTCAACGATTTGGCCTTTGAAAACTTTACGATACTCCTTCGTCAATTTTTGGTTTAAACATTTGAAATTTTGGATGTAGGTTACTTGGACATGGATCAAACTTTAACTTGATTTGAGTCCAAACAATTAATGTTAAGGGGTCAAAGTTTTTTTAAAAAATGACCTCTGCGGTCTGTACCAAATTACTCAGCCAAATTTTGGTCGAAACATTTGAAATTTTACATAAAGTTTATTCAGACATAGGGCAAGCTTTTTAATCGGTTTTAGGCCGAAAATTTGGCTGACAAGAGGTTAAAGTCCAAAGATTTGATCTTTGTGGTCTCTAGCAAACTATTCAGCCAATTTTGGGTCTAAACATTTGAAATTTTACATAAAGGGTATTCAGACATGCACTAAGGTTTTAATCAGTTTTTGGGCGAAAATTTGGCTGTCAAGAGGTTAAAGTTTAAAGAGATGACCTTTGCAGACTCTACCAAACTTCTCCGCCAATTTAGGGTCTAAACACTTGAAATTTTAGATGTAGGTTACCTGGACATGAGCCAAACTTTTAAAAATATATATGCATATGCACATAAAGTTATGAACAGTAAATAGGACCCGAGCAAAGTCGGTCTGAACTGCTAAAGATGATCATCCTATAAGAAAACTGAAAAAAGAAACTAATAAGGAATTAATTGAAATGAATGTTTAAAAGAATATGCAAATTAACTAGATCTTTTCTAAGTGACTACATTTCAACGACTCATATAACAAAGTTGTATTTTCTTTTTAAATTAATAGAAAAAAGGTGTTTTAATACACAAAAAACCCAAATTTATAGGCGTGTATATATATATATATATATATATATATATATATATATATATATATATATTGTTTTTGCTTTTTTACAACCTCAAAATATTAACTTAGTCCATAACAATTGTTCCTGCAGACGTGAGATCTCGTCTGTTTCCTCAAATTTTGTTAATTGTTATGGACTAATGTTTTGAGGTTTTACAATATTTTATAATAAGACTTTAAATGCATAAGAGAAAATGTTTTTATTTAATGTGGCTTCCTTCTTTCTTAATAACTACTGTCAAACGTCTCCTGAAACTTGCACATGTCTACTTTAAATACTCGGGAGACAACTTATTGCATTCATGTGTAATAGTATCTTTGAGAAAGTCGACATTGCTGTGGAATGTTCTACTGGTAACATGTTCCAAAACGCTCCAAATAAAATAATCCAGAGGGTTTAGATCTGGGCTACAAGGTGGCTACAAACATGACTCCCCAAATTACTGAAATTTGATTTGCCAAAATCTTGTATTTTTCTAGCTGTGTGAGCTGGAGCACCATCCTGTGTCCATACATAATTTCAATTAGGATCGTTTGTTTTGAGCCATGGCAATACCTGATATCTCCAAGTTTTATAGTAAGTGGCAACATTGATTTTCTCATCAGGTTTGTAGAGTGTTATAAGCATCTTCTTTCCATCAGAAGCTACAACATCAAAAGCCATAATCTGATCAGGATGTTTTGTCTTTAACCTCAACTGTTGATGCTGCGATGTACGAGGCGCGTGCAATAAGTAATGTCCCTGACCCCTTTCCCATAGCAGTAGAGCAACGAAACTTGGCAGAGTTATTAGTCTTTCTCTACATAGGAACCATCCAGAGTTATGCTCTTCTCTCATCGTTTGATTCAGCTCTGGAGACCGTTTTTGGAGAACATCCCAGGTTAGTCCTCCAACCACGACGTGAATTTAGAAATCAAGGCTGCATCATCTGGGAAACGCTTTACTTTAAAAAATAACTTCATGGCTGGGAAGAGTTGAAAGTCAGAGGGTGCAAGGTTAGGAGAGTAGGGAGGATGGGGAAGGATTTCATAACCACACGCCCGTGCTTCTGATTTGGCGACATGCGAGTTGTGGACTGGAGCGTTGTCCTGCAGGAGGAGGGTACCTTTGCTGATCTTGCCCCGCCTTTTGATTTTCATAGCTTCCCTTGATTTCCTCAAAAGTGAAGCATAATAGGCTCCTGTAATTGTGGTACCCTTTGCCAGGAAATCTGTCATCACTACTCCGTCCTGGTCTCAGAAGACTGTGAGCATGACCTTGCCAGCAGAGGGCTGCACCTTTGCCGTCTTTGAAGGTGGTGAGTCCAAGTGCTTCCACTGCATTGACTGGGCTTTGGTCTCTGGATCATAGTGATCGACCCAGGTTTCATCTTGTGTAATCAGTCTTTTGAAAAACTTTGACTCATCTTCTTGGCACATCTCCAAATTCATCCTCGAACACTCGACGCGTTCTCGCTTCTGGAATGGTGTAAGCAACCTGGGAATCCATCTGGCAGACACCTTATGCATATGCAAATGGTCATGAATGATAGTTTCCAAAGACCCTGTACTAATCTTGACATCTTGGGCTATTTGGCGAATAGTAATGCGCCGATCTTCCAAAATGGCAGCCTCAACTTGACGGACAGATGCCTCATCAAAGCCAGAAGGAGGCCGACCAGGTCTGAGAGCTGTTTCCACAGACTTCCGGCCATGTTTGAATTTATATATTGTTATATTTAGGAGTCTTAGAGAGAGAGAGAGAGAGAGAGAGAGAGAGAGAGAGAGAGAGAGAGAGAGTCTTATTAAGAGAGAAGTTGTGAGATGATGTTGAGAGACTTAGAGAGATGTTGTTGCGTTCTGTGTTCGTGTTATGAAGAGATTCATATAAAGACATTTTAAAACACATGATATACAAGACATATAATGACAATTTTCACTTTACCTTTTGGTAGAATTACAACACAAAGACGACGTTTATAAAAACACATGATAGGTTTATTTCTTCTCCCGACCGGTCGTGGTTTTCATAGTCAAGAATTCAAGTTTCACATTCTAATTTTCAAAGGTAACTGTCTCGCTTCTAGACGTTCGAATCCCATGTCTGGACTGTCGTCTGTCGTCCTCAGACTCTCTCTCTCTCCGACAGTTTCTCCATGCTTGACTCTAAAGTTTCTAACTATATCGAGAACTTTTCATTTTCCATGACGTCATACACATGTTAAAACATGTGTCTTCTTTCACGTGTTCTGGAAATGCGTGTCCAAACTTTTTCCTTTGTTTACAAAAGGAATTTTAACCTATATTCCCAGTAACCTATATTTCCAATACGTTAAAAACATGTTTATTAAATTATCTTATAGTTGCATTCTTCAATTGAATTTTTATAACAGAATTGACAATGCACATTCTTTTCTTAAAGCTATTTTATCTTTGTTTTTACATTCCATTTGCTAATTCTCTCTCGTAATCTATTTCTAAACCTAAATTACGAGGTTCGAATTTCGTCTATTCTATTTCATTTTTACATTAAACTAAATCTCTCTATTTTTATACTTACATGAAAAGGGGACATCCCTTATCATGTAACAATATGATGGGACATTATCACCATAAGTTTCTTTCATTTCATCAAAAGTCTCCCGTGGTGTGCGTCCTTTCAAATACAAAAACCGGATCACTGCTAGACATTCAACAGGCTCCATTTCACACCTGACTCCGTTCAAACACCTGTAAAACAGAAACCACAATTAGTTCAGAGCTGTAATTTACCACATAGTCCGTAGAGATATAAATCATTGTACATGCAAAATTTCAGCTAGATCAGACAACTGGAAATGGGTCAGGGGCATTACTTATTGCACGCCTCTCCTATCTGTCATTTCTACGGTTCAGAACAGCATCGACAGTGAAGATCTTTTTATTGGAAAAAATCATTACAATGGAAGGATTTTTCTTTAGCCATGTAGTAATTTTCGTGTACTTTTCAAGTCTTTTTTTTACTTTTAGAGCATTTGTCAACAATTTTTTCGGCGTTTTTGTATATGATCTTAAGTTCAAATCGTATTTTACTGTATTTCTAACGGTCTTGCTGTCCACCTTAAGTTCAGTTGCCATTTTTCGCATGGATTTCGTTGGATCTTTTTGAATCTATGATTAGAGAGTTCTGATAAATGTTTGGGTACGTTTTTTGTTGTGGCT
Organism: Euprymna scolopes; assembly: GCF_053919585.1. Lineage (NCBI taxonomy): Eukaryota > Metazoa > Mollusca > Cephalopoda > Sepiida > Sepiolidae > Euprymna > Euprymna scolopes. Next base: position 120,876,483 of record NC_136494.1, read on the forward strand.
TTCTCCAATTCCAGTCTTTCTATTAATAGCTCAAAGTCGTTTTTGTCTTTACATTGTAAACTGTTTTTCGGACACTGCCACTATTCCTGATATCTCCTTTGGTCTCCTGATTGCTCACATGGGTAAACATTTCTGAAAAGATATGGATAATAATGGTAAATATAGTTATTTTTATTGAATAAAAAAACTGAAAAATAAAGCTCTTCCTCAAATTCTTATACAAAACAGAAAAAAATATGAACTAGGATCACACATTTTATAATTTAAATATAAAAATTGGAAATGACCATGAAGTGGGTGCTCACTTTACGTCAAATTTATAAACGACAGTGTTTCCCCACTGTAAACCCTTAGTCGGTATTTTTTAAATTTAAAGGTTCTTGAAACGTAATAATAATAAAAAAAAGATTTTTTGATAGGGGGAGGAGGCTAAGATAATCAAAGTGTATCTTTTCTTTTTTTTTGGTGGGGATTTTCAAGTTAAATTAATTTTTAATGGCGATTCTGTTTATTAAATTGTTAGATGAAAGTACAGAATAGTTAATTATGCCTGCTCCTCTCACATGTTAAGAATGTGTTTTTAAACAAGAATGTAATTTAAATACGATCGGTATTCTGATTACCTATTTTTTCTCCTATATAATTTGGATTTAATTGTTTCTATTTACTTGCGTCCCCACACGGGCAAATTATACAAGGTATGTTTTTAATGCGGGAAACATCCAATTCCATAAAAGGGGATCACTCTAGGTAGGAACAATTTGTTTTTTAATTGCTTAAGTCTAGAAGGATTTCTGTTACTGACCGAGGTCAGAAGAGATTAAGTGTAGTATCAGAACAGATACAATAGTTTGTTCATAGAAAAAAGGTACAGGAATAGATCTATTGATAAAATAATGACCGAGAATTTCAAACGAGGGTACGTATTAAATATACCAAAAACTAAATGTTCCTAATGAATATCACATTTTTACAATTACTAATTTAGAACGATTTTTACTTCACGGAAAGAGTACGAAAAACAAAAACAAACGAAAACATTGGTTTTAGCATTTTCAAATATTGCTTTAACATTTCATATTTTCTTTCCGTCGCAAAATAATTTTTTTATGTCCATCTCCTCCTACGACTTCTCTTGCCAATCGTCTTTTATTGATGTCATTCGCTTTTCATGGCGTGATACATTTCTCTCCCCAAATTAGAGAATCCAGAAAAGTCCGCAGAGTTGTCGTAGTATACAAGAGTAGTGCCAAAAGTAAAGCCTCCTATTTTTTACACGAAAAGTTGAAAAGTTACGAAGACGGAAGTGGTACAATTAAAATGATTTTTTTTGACCCAGGTTTAATTTTTTTACATAGTCACCACCATTATCAATGCACTTTTGCCAGGAATTCAACAACACATCTCTGCTTCTGACGCACATCCATGACAGACGTTAGTTTCTTAGAGTTTAACACCTTCAATACCGGCAACAGAGAGATGAACCTTTCAGATCATGAATGCATAAGTTCAGTCATCATAAAAACGCAATTTGCGATTCCATCTGATCCATTTAGGCGGAATTAAAAGTAGGAGACATGACTTTGAAACGGTTCTCGTACTATAATGATTCGGATTAGTGTTTGTTATACCTTCATTTTTCTGTTACATCACCCCTTCTCACAATACTTCTCTTATCATTAACCCAACAGATAAAAGCGTATATTATGAATGAGCTGTCAGTGAATCCATTAATCCTTACTATAGGGGATCAGAACTTGCAGTTTTCGTAGCCTTGTCTGTCTGGGCATTTACGTAGTTTGTTCCGATTGTGTTTATGTGATTATTGGTAATGATACTGTTTCTCTGTTTAAGTGTCGTCTTCGTAGCTATATCCTTGTGTTTTCATGTGCTCTTCCTTTGTCTGTACTTATAAATTGTTCATGTGGCTGTTTTTCTTTATATTTTTTTCTCGTCTTTTGTTCTCTGTATTGTTCATTCTATTGGGACTAAACAGCTTTTTCATTTTTCCTGATATAATCTAATCTGTAACGTTCACATAATCTTCAATATATACACGTTGTTCTTTCTTTTTCATATGGGATGAGAATTAATTTATTAATATATTGGTCAAAGTACATACGTTCCTTGTTTGGCTAATTTATCTAGTGTTCAGACTATATTACTAATATTGTATTACTAATGTGTTTATTTCTTTTATTATGTTTCTACTATATAATTTCTTTTCAGGACATCTCTTTTTTATTTCTTACATATTTTTCTTTGAGCTTTGCTATTATATTTGATTCTATTCTCTTTGTACACAGTCTATATTTGCTGTCTTGTTGAGTTTTATCTTCGCTTTAATATATTGAGTTATGATCGCGTTGTTCTGTGCAGCTGTCAGTAGCGATTCTGTTTTTCTGTATACGCGTCCTTTTCTTAGCCACATCCAGGTGTTTTCATGATTCTCTTCTCTTGTCATTTTTATGAGTCACCCATGTAGCTGTTTCCCTTCCAACTTTTATGGCCTTTTTGTTTCCGGTTTTGTTGTTTCTTGTATTGTTCATGTCGGAGGTGATAATCAGTCATTCTGTGTCCTGGGTTATTTAATTTTTCCAAACGTTTTTTTATGGGGTTTCCACGCAATTCTCTTCCCCTTTTATTTTTTTTGGGTATAGAGCCTTGTGCATCCTTACTAGTTTCCTCATCTTCTGATCAAAATCTGAATTCTTTGATTCAGCCTATGAATGTTCCGGAGTATCTTATTAGGGATAATGCCTACAGCAATTAATTTTAATTAAATTTCTACTATGAAGCTTTGTTTCAAAGAGTTTCTTTGTTCTTCTGATATTCTTTTCTGATCTTTTCATTTTCCGCAGATTTGATGGTGTCTGCCTCTGGAATGTCCAAATATTTGTAGGACTCTTGTTCGCCAAGTGCCGTCATCCTCTTTAGGTTTGACAGTCTAATTCACGATTTTCATCTCCAGCAGTGCACATTTTTCTATTCCGAATTCTATTTTAATATTCTAGTTAAATATTCTGGTCGTATCTATAAGCTTTTCTAGTTCTTTGTATGTTTCTTTCCTGCAAATAGCTTCACGTTGTCCGTATACATTAGGTGGTTTATTCTTTGTTCTGTATTTGTAAACTCATATCCTGCGGCACATTTTCTAAGTATATAGTTGAGTTGCACCATGGTTCTGGTAAGCAGCAGTGGAAGATGGTTTACTGTACTATTTCAGCCAGATGTTTTCTTCCAGCTGTTTATTCCAGTCTTCGTGTTAGCGTTGCTTTTTTAATAACATTAATAATCTTGTTGGATATATTGTGCATTCTTAAGAATTCAGTTAAACATGCTTGAGAGATTCTGACGTAGGCTTTTTATAGTCAATTCATGTCATCGTTATCCCCGTTTAACTGTATTTTATCTACTTTAGGATCTTTTGGCCTATGTATAATAGACCGCGCGCCCTTCTTTTCTCTTCCTGGTATCGTTTCTGTTCCTCGGGCTGTAGTCCACGATTCTTAAAGGAGTAGTAGATATGTTCTTTGAGTTGTGTCGTTAATATTTTCCACATAATTGGTAAACAGGTTATAGACCTCTAGTTGCTTGAGATAATTTCCTTTTTTGGGGGACGTTTTTTTGTATTAATGTAGTTCTTCCTTTCGTCACCCATTCTGGTATATCTGTTTTGTGCATACATCCTCTCAGATATTGCATTAATCTTCCATGTAGGATCGTGAATTTTTGAACGAGTATGTTAGTGTATTGTTTTCTTTGCTCTTGTTTACATGTTCAGGATTTGGCGATCTCCACTATGCCATTTTCCTTAACGTTGTCTTGAGCGTTTTCTTAATAACTTCTATTTCTGTTCCTTCAATTGTGCGACATTCTTCTGTCATATTTTTCTATAACTTGGTATTTATTTTCTGGTCTTGTGGCTATTTCCATATATTGATTTCGAAGTGTTATCTTCCTGTTGGATCCGATTGTGCCTTTCTTTTACTTTCCACCGTTTATGTTTTGATAAAACTGTCTTTCATTGTTTTCAAATGTTTTGTTTGTGCTGTTCAGATTTGTATCTGTATCATCTTAGCTTACTTTCTGTTGGTTTTTCTTTTTTTTCTTTTTTTTTTTCACAAAGGAGTCACCACTTATCGAGACCAGGACGCCACTCGAAGATAAGAGTGAATGAGTGTACAGTAGTCAATATGACAATATCGTAGTAATCGTTAGTAGTAATTTGGTAAATTCGATTACTTAACGTTGGACTTGAAGACGATCAGATTGTAGTCAGCTGGGAAGCAGAAAAACGGAAGAGAGTTCCACAAGCGTGCAGTTCTAGGATAGAAGCTTTTTCCATGGAATCTACGTTTAGATTTAGGCACAGATAAAGAGTGGGGGAAATTATTGATAGTGATTTTGGCTAGACGAGTGATTTTCGTGAAAGTTTGGCAAGGGCGACCATAAATTGGAGCTCAGACGAGCACTTGCCATAAAAATAAGGACAAAAAGACAAACTCGCAACATCTCTTCTGTGGGAAAGAGGTTGCAGGGAAGAGAAAAGGGAATTACCCACTGGGCTACGAAATCTCTTATGAAATCTGTTAAGGCAGGATAAAGATAATTCTAGATCCTCCTACCCAGACGTGGCAACAGTACTCCATCCTTGGACGTACTTGGCTCTTATACAGCGAGAGAATTGCATCGGCAATGAAATATCTACTGGAGCGGTAGAATAATCCCACTATTTTTCAAGCAACCTTGGCAACGGATTTGATGCACATTTTTCATTTCAGATCAGGAGTAAAGATCAGACCAAGAAGCTTTCAAAGTTCTTTATGTTTCTTATTTAGTCTTTCCGTGTCAGTTTGCTTTTTACTCTTCAATAGTTTTCTTTGCTCTTGTTTACATGTTTTTACTCTTCAATAGTGTATTGTTTTCTTTGCTCTTGTTTACATGTTTTGCTTGTTTTTTTAAGTTTGTTCCTCTGTGTTTTTATCCATGCTTTATTGCTTTTTTGGCTAGTTTTTATTTCCGTCTGTATTTTTATGCTTGCTTTTTCACTCTTGCATATGTTAAATTATTTAGATCTGTAATATTATCTGTTGATATTTATTTTTATTTTTTTATTTCTAATTTTAATTTAGTTCGATTTTCGTTCCTTAGATATGGAGTTTTTTTTTTAACTCCTTCGTAAATCGTTTAATATTTTTTTTTCACTTGCTTCATTTTAAGTAAATTCTTCTCGGAGTATTTGTGCGTTGTTAGTAGTTTACATGCTTGTCTTCATCACGAAGGGTGTTTCTTGATCTCTTAGATCATTTCTGTCGTCCAATGTCCGCCAGGTCTAGCTCTCGAAACATCTCCTGTTAGGAATCGTTACTGATATGCAATCATTTGTTCAGTTGTTTGGTCAGTTAGTGTAGGGAAAATTGGGGAAACAAAGAAAATAACTTACCGTTAAAGAGTCCGCGCGTGTGTGCGTCATGTGGAATCAATCTGTCTGAGGGAGCAAAAGAATCCAAATGGCGACGCTCACAACTTTTATGGCTAGCGGTCTCGCAAATTGACGCAAAATCTCGCTGCTCGACTGTATAAAAAGAATGCCGAAGGGAGAATGCAGTGTTGTACAAGAATCATTTGAGACTGTTGTACGCGAAGTTGTGGAAACGGGAGAATACTTGAAGACTGTTCAAGGAGAATCCTTGGAAACTGTTGTGGCGTGCTACTGTGCCACTTTGCTGTCTTGCCCTTTTTAATTAATTTTTCCTTTGTTTTTGTGTTACAGTCAGAAGACAAGTAACAGATTTTTAATTCGCTTTCTCTTTCTGTAGTAGCATTCTATTACTAATCTGCTCTTCTTTGTAATCTTTTATTTCTGTGGAATGTTCTGTTCATTCTTCATGTCTTGTGCAAACTCTCTGTTATTGTTGTACCTGAAATTAAAAATGCTACTTTTCCTCGGTGGAATTGTACCTAAACTCAGAGGAGCCAACATTAGCAGGCTGACGACCGAATCTCCTATTTTATTTTATTTTTTTTACAAGGGTGTCACCACTTATCAAGGCCCAGAGGCCACTCGAGGATAAGGGTTAATAGGTATACATTAGTCATTGGGATTTTAGCATAGTAAACAGTGGGAATTTTGTAACTTGGATTACTTAGGGGGACGATTCAATTAGAACTTGTTCACATTGGACTTTTTCTTTTTTTTTTCTTAGGTATCAACTCATTATCAAGGCCAAGAGGCCACTCAAGGATAAGGGTTAAAGAGTGTACAGTAGAAATTGGACAATTTTGTCCATCGAGGGAGCACCTGTCAATCATGATGCCCAGATCTTACTTTTGATATCCACAAGTTTATCCTAATTATTGAACAACAATCATATTTTGGTGCATGTGGCAACACCAGATCCGGTCTTATGTTACTTGTGATCTTGACACAGAGATAATGTTTATCACTTGTTCATGAGACAAGGTGCACTACCACACGTCAAGAAGGAGCAAAATTTGGGAACAAAATTATTATTATTATTTTATTTATACGGCATAATCACGCTGATGCATTGGATCACATTAGATCACCGAAGTTAAGCAACGTTGAGCCTGATCAATACTAAATGGGTGACCATTTGGGAATTCCAGGTGCTGTATGTGCTCTCCGCTTATCTTTGGCATTGTTTCCAGTCCTCCTGGACTTCTTCTTGCCACTGGACTTGAGCAGTGCCGATTCAGCAGAGGTGTGGTTGGAGATTGCGCAGCCCTTGCCTCACAATTTCACGCGCAGTTGCCCTTACAGGTTGTATCCATTATCTTTCGAGACTGAATGGAGACTTCCACTTTTATTATTATTATTATTATTATTATTATTACTTATATACGGCATAATCACGTCGATACCGATTCCCATTAGTTCACCGAAGTTAAGCGATAATGAACGTGGTCAGTACTAAAATGAGCAACCATTTGGGAATACTAGTTGCTTTATGTGTTTTCTGCTTAACTCAACATTGTTTCCAGTCGTTCTAAACTTCTTGCGATTGGAATTAGGAAAGAGATGGTTTGTGATTGCGCAACCCTTGTCTCACAATTACACGCGCAGATAACCTTACAGTGAGAATGCATAGTCTGCCAAGACTGAATAGAGCAATACATACATCGATAACTCAACTTTCTGAAAATCACTGGTTGGAATTTGCCATCTTCTATGTAAAATACGGTCGCTTATGGCAAAAGCCGTTCAAGGTCGAGTTTCGTACGTCTTCTCGCTTCCCGCCAGTAATATTGTTGATTCTGATCCGCAGAACGTGATATTTCTTTCTTTGAAATTTGTAACTTTGTATTTGACAATGGAATTCTCCCGTCAGAGTGACGCCTGTCTCTGAATTTGACTTCCGGGGACATCGCCTCTGATTCATACGCCGTATGCTTCGTAATTTACGGCTACAAACATAAGTATATATCACATAAGTGAGTAGGTATATACTGTAACTTAAAGTGTAAGGAAAGTTTAGACAATTATCATGTATGTAGTGCTCTTCAAAGCACGTTCATATATATATATATATATATATATATATATATATATATATATATATACTAACAGGCCGTCCGGCGTTGCCCGGTTGTAAAATACGCTTTAATATTTCAATTTATGCAGATTTCGTATTTATTATTATAGAGCTAATTTTCTATTGATTATTATGTTGTACCCAATTTATATTAGTGATTTCAAAAGTAAAAATAATATGACTTGAGTGCCATAAACTAGAATAGAAATGAAAACATTGTCTGTCCATCCGTATTCGCTACCATATGACCTAAAGGCAGATGGATATCCAAACTTTATAAACGCAGTTTAACGTATAGATGTATATTTTCCCTTGCGTAGAGAAGCATTTTAAGTTGACTTACGCCTGCCAAGTTCCAATTATTCAATTTTAATCCATTAGCAGCTATTTTATTGGCTAAAAACATAATTGAATTTGTTTCACAGGTTTAGATTCCCAGTATATCAAGTTTCAAGTCTACAGACCAAATATAGACAGAGTAGTTTGGTAGAGACTGTTCCACAGGCACACAGACAAGGTTGTTTTACGTCCTTGACAATCTGACCTTGTTTCTGTTCGGTTGAGTTAGAGTCTCGTCCAGCCTTAGAAGAATCTCTCTCCTAGTCTTTACCTTCTCTTTTTAAGAAAGGCTAGTTTATCGTAAATTGTTTGAGGCATATCTATCAGGAAATGCCTTTGAAGATCAGAGTGTACTTTTACGTACTTGTTTTCAACATTCCATCTGATCTTGTGTCTAACTTGCTTCGTATGAATTAAATGATTCTATTATTGACATTGGTTTTCACGATATTTTTCTACTTAACATTCTTTTTTCTTTTTACAAAGGAGTTACCACCTATTAAGTATGAGGATTAATGTGTGTATTGTAATTATTTGGATAGTAGTGTAGTAATCGGTTGTGGTAGAAATTTAGTATAATTTGTGAGGATGGTTCAATAAGAACTTGTTTACGTTGAACTTGAAGACAATATTGTAATCAGCTGGAAAGCAGACCAGCAGAACAGAGTTCCACAGCGGGCAGTTCTAAGAAAGAAGCTTCATAATGACATCGGGTACTTACAGGAGCGACCACCTGAAGGATGCTGACATCCTGGTAAAAGTGATGATGTGGAACAAATTGGATTCGAACTCACTCAGGTTTTCAGTCTGAGTCGTTAACCACTGAGCCACCGCCATCTCCAACTGCCTACTATTTACTTCTTGTGTGGTAAGGAAATGTGAATACTCTAATTCACCCAAGGGCAAAATACTAGAAAGAACACTTGTCGTTGTTTGAGTGGCAAATTATTGAGGGTTGAATAATTTTGACTATCCTCAATCGTTTATTTATTTTTGCTTTTCATTTTTGGACAGACGAGGGTAGGGGACATTTAGGGTATTGATCACTGCTGCCAGTAAAACGTATTCTCACTAAATCCTCTGCTGTCGTCGACCCCCTCCCCCAACAATTCTAATCGAATGGCGAAGGTGAATTCTGCATTCCTAACGTGCAACGAATTCTTATCTTTCTTAATTCAAAGTTATGTAAATGGCATTTTTTTTTGCTTTTATATCGAAAACGCATGAGAATAATTTTCGCAATCCAACCATTCCCGTGTGTGTATGTGTCTTTATGTGCGTCTATGTATGTGTATATATGTGTGTACGTATATGTGTGTGTGTGGGTTTATGTGTGTGTATGTGTGTGTATATACGACATAATCACGGTGACACACCGGTTCTCGTCAGATCACCGGTTAAGCAACATTGAACTTCTTAGTTCAAGATGGGTGACCATTTGTGAATTATAGGCGCTGCATGTGCTTTCCGCTTATCTCAGCATTGTTTCTAGTTGTCCTGGACCTCCACTTGCCACTGGTATTTAACAATGTCGACTCAGAAGAGGTGTCGTTGGTTATTGCGTAACTCTTGCCATGAAAATTCCACGCACAGACACCCTCATCGTGGATATCCATAGTCTGTCAAGCTACTATATGTGTATGCATGTGTCTGTGCTGTACATGTGTGTGCATTGTGTATGTATGTGTGTGCGCGTGTGTATGTGTGTGTGCATGTGTGTGAACAGATCAAAGACACTGCTGAATTTGATAGCTGGTCTAGCCACTGCACCTTCCTTCGCCGATTAATTCAATAATGCCTTCTAATCTAAGCAACATCGGATCTGAGAAAGAAAGAAGTTATATTCTCACAAAACTCTTTTTCAATAATCTTTACAAAGCGCAGAATTTCCCCTTAAGTTAGAACCGATTTTTCAGATAACAGAAACCAACACACTTATCCATAAACGTGAAACATGAAAGGGAAATATTTCCATCTTTCTTTTAGGTTTGTTCAAAACTCATAATTGTATCCTAAACTAGCTGGGCACCTGGTGTTGCTCAGTCATAAAACACACTTAAATATGATAGATGAATTCATATAAACTGCGTATTTATTATTATAGTCAATTCTATATCGATTGTTTAATATTATATTGTACCTAATATAGTAATGATTTCAAAAGAAAAAAATTGACTTGGGTGCCATCAGCTAGAATCGAAAACACAACATATAGCATTCCAGCCTTCGTCGTTACCGTTTGGATTATCGTTAGATGGATAAGGAAATAGTTTTAAAAAAAATCAACCGACTATAACGTATACATGTATATTTGCGCATGTGTACAAATTGACTTACGCCTGCCAAGTTCCAACTTTTTCCAATTTTGACCTCTTAGCAGCTATTTTTACCGGCTAAAATCTCATATAAAAAAGTGCACAACAAATGCAATCATTTGACTCATCGCACGCAGCTCTGCGGTCTGACGCCTCTGTGGAGATGCAGCTTGAAAAAAAATGGAAACAGACAAACACAAAGATATAGTGAGTTTTATAAATTAGATTTATCATCCACGGCTTTGCTGGAGAATGGCGTGGTTGTGGCATATAAGATTACCACCCTTTATTCTTCTCTACCCAACTAACCATTTATTTCCAGAAAAAAAAAACATCGAAATACAAATGATAATGAACTGGTATTGTTTCGTCTCAGTTTATAAGAGTATTGTTCTTATAATAAAGGTATCTCACACTTAATCAATACTAGTAAGAACTGTAGAAATTTCACGGAATTAAAAATATATGGTATCAACAAATATGTTTTGATAAAGCTATTTTTTTTGGATAGCGCAATAAATTAATTTTTCGAACAGAAAACACAATTAATAACACGCATCAAATATGAGTTTATACGCATGACTGTGAAAATAGTGTCCATTGTATTTTAAATCTAGAACTGATTCAACGTAAATTAATAAATACTAATAAATACGCAGAAACTAATATTGTGCTACATAGTTCAATACAAAGAATAAACTTACATTGTAAAAGGCAATTTTTAAATTACTCCTTCAGACCAGCAGATATGGACAGACACTGCTCTTTTTTTTGTCCTGTTTCTTTGAATGTTCTTATTTTACGTAAAGATTTGATAAAGTCTTTCTTCATTAAAGAATCGCAGCACGTTTAAATTATTACGAGTTACTTTCTCACACCATTATAACAATGATCATGTATTATTATAAAGATATTCAAAAATAAGTCTACATCAAAAGAAGATCACTCTCATATTCTTGCCCAGGGTTGCCAGATTGGATATTTTTTTAAATCCAAATTTCGCGATTTTAGCCTTTTTAAAGCAGGTTAGCATTAAAAAAGTGTATTTGGCACTTTTCAAGGCGTAGCGTACGCAACAATCAAGCAGAATATTATAGAAATAATTAATACACATTTAAACATCATAAATTCACCAGAGAATTGTTCGATTTTAATTAAGTATTTAGTAATTATATATTAATTGTTTTTTTTGTTTTGTTAATATTGTCTAGAGCAGGATTTCCTACTCAGGGTTCTGCAGAGCTGTGGAATTCCTTAAGAGCTTGCGAAAGATTCCGCCAAGAGATACTAATGAATCAGCAGAGATTATTATTTCTTTGACTGTCTTAATGCATTTTCGAGTTCTCTATTCAAATCTCGTTTATTATGCGTGTGGAAAATTTTGAATAAACTAGAAAAATTATCCAGGTATTTAACTACAGGGTGGTCAAAAAGTCAGGTAACATGTTTAAGGTAGAAAAAACAATATGATCCATTATAATCTCCATTCGTTTAATATTATTTGTTTAAATATTTGAGTGTAATATATAAACTACCCCTCCTGATTTCTGGCTTTGGGGCTATGTAAAGGATAACGTTTATGGCAAGAAGCCTGATACAATAGCGTCTTTAAAGTTATTTATTGAAGAGGAGATTGCGCGGATATCAGCTGACATGATTACACGTGTTACACAATCAGTGGTTAATCGCTTCCAGCGATTGATAGAGAGAAATGGACGACAATTAACAAAATAAACATATTTCATGTTTGTTTCATTTTATATTTCAATGTATGGTACTTAAATATACGTGTATTGCTAATATCGTTTTTCTTTAAAATGTTACCTGACTTTTTGACCACCCTGTAGTTGTCAGAAAAATGTTGTTTTTAATTTTTTTTCAAATTTATCAATAAATACGAGAAAAAAAACCTAAACCGGTTATAAAAAGAAAAAAATTATTGATTACCTTATGAAATAGAACCGAATAAGATTATAAAGTATTTTCTTATATGTTGTTTCCTCGCTATTATTGGAAGGATGGGAAACGCTGATCTAGAGAATAAGAATGCATTATTTTTCTTCAAGTCATCAGACATGATAATGATTTATGTATGAATCATTAATGTTGGAGTATTGTTGCCACATTTGGGCAGGTGTATCTGCTACACGTATCTCACTCTTAGATAGGGTTCAAAAGAGAGTCGCCAACCTAATTGATCCCGCACTATCAGGTAGGCTTCAACCGCTGTCCCATCGATGAAATGTTATATCCCTCTGCCTGTTTTACAAGTGTTACAGGTGCTCCGACGAACTACAAGCCCTTGTCCCTCCTCGATGTAAATACCTCCGACAAACCCGAAAAATCAGCAAAATCCCACCCCTTTACAGTAGAAATCTCCAAATGTAAGAAAGCATTCCACTCAAATAGTTTCTTCGCTAGGACTTCTAGACTTTGAAATTCCCTTCCGGGTTCCGTCTTCCCGGACTATACTGACATGCAGAAGTTCAAGTGAGGAAAGGTCGATAAACAAACATCTTGCTGCTCAACTTCCTACATAGTATCCCTTAAAATTATGTCCTAGATGGTAGCCTTCTACATCAAAGTGGCGCAGTGCCTTATTTAGGGTGAAAATGCAAAAAAAAAAAAAAAAATACTAACATAATTTCATAAATTTATATGAATATTAGTACGAATACTAGCGAAACAATTTATCTCGTTACTTTTGACTTAGAGTGTACTCTAGTAGAACTATAGATTTATAACCATTTTATTTATCGATTAGCAGGTTTACCCGGAATTGTCCGGGTGGATAACACAGCATAACAGGTTAATAAATGATGCGTCATATAACTGCGTAAAATAACGCTTCTCATATGAAGCACAACTGACCTTTCATCTCTAAATACTCAGTCCCATATTATATTCTATGACTCCAGGTTCGGCTTACATTTCCCAATCAGCTTATTTGATGACAATAAAGACAAAATGGATAAATCAATAAAGTTATTGATTCTCAAGAAATATTCTGATTATCCGATGATTTGAAAAGATTTGAAGAAAAATTGACGATATCAGAAATGGATCAGAAGAAGAAAAGGTCGATAGATTCAGATTTTTAGATGAGAAAATATCTACATTCATCAATTTGAGAGTTGATTGATTCTCAGTCTTTATCGATTTCATATCTGATTTTTAAAAAAATTTTCCCTAATACGAGGGAAATTAATGCGCGCCCTGCCAATTCCAGATCGAATTTAACAATATCGATTTCATTTTATCAATGATAGACCTGCGTTCTGATTAAAAAGATGATCCGTGTTTAATATGAATTGCGTCTATCTATCTATCTATCTATCTATCTATCTATCTATCTATCTATCTATCTATACAATTATATAAATGCGACTTTGTCTCTCTCTCTCTCTCTGTATATATGTTCGTTCCTTATAGACTCCGAAACGGCTGAACAGATTTTCTTAAAAGTCTACAGAACTTTAGTGTATAAGTCTGGGAGTGATCTTAGTTACGTTTTGTCTCAGAATACCCCTGATAATTACCGATAATTGATAATAGAAACAGTTATTTTAATTTATCTATCATTGGTAAAGCCATTTTTCCATGTCGTTGCTTAGCAACAGTGATAGAACAACGGGCCGTGAAATTTCTACTGACTGATAGCGTGTTTTTTTTGGTTGTTGTTGTTTTTCATGAATGGTCTTTAGGTTCAAACTCCGCACGTAAACTTTTAAATTATTTTTTCATTAACTGCAAAGAATTTTATAAGGCTTGATTTTTTTTTTCTTTTTGCATGACGTGGTCTGTAAGTTCAAACCCGCACGTGAATTTCTAAAGCCTGAAGAAAGTAATAATCTCTCATTAAAAATTAACCGACTTTAACGTATAAATGCATATTTGCGAATACGTAGAATTAATAAGTTTAGTCGACTTAAGCCTGGCAAGTTCCATTTTTTTCTATTTTAACCCCTTAGCAGCTATTTTTATATAAAAAAAAAAAACAAATCGAATTTGTTCCACAGGTCCAAATCCTCTATATCAAGTTTCAAGTCTGTAGACCAAAAATTGACAGATTAGTTTGGTAGAAATCGTTACAGACAGACGGACAAGATCTCACACAGACACACACACACACACACACACACACACACACACACACACACACATATATATATATATAATTCATACAGATTTCGTATTTATTATTAGAGGGTCAATTCTCTATCGATTTTTATGTTATATTGTATCTAATATTAGATTGGTGCAAAAATAATATCGTTTTCACACACACACACACACACACACACACACGCACACATATATAATAAAAAAACGACTTTATTTTTGCACCAACCTAATATTTAGTAGTTCGGATGCCATCCTCTAGAATCGAAACTAAAATACACAGCGCTCCAGCCTTAGTCGTTAACGTTTGAGCTATCATCATATCGATAAAAATAGTTAAAAATCAACCGGCTATACTATAAGCCGACTTTCGCCTGCCTAATTCCTTTTTTTATTTTGGCCGCTCAGCAGTAATTTTACGGGTTAAAACTCATAAAAACTCCACAAAAAATGCAATCATTTGACCCGCCTCCCTCAACGACATTGAGTGTCGGAGAAGATACAGGTTGAAAAAATGGAAATAAACACACACGCTAAGTGAGTTTTATGAATTCGGTACTATTATATAAAACGAGTGTAGAAAGTAGATATTGAGTTTGCTTGCAGCAGCCTCGTAACACCCACTTCCTTTATTTTGTCTTTAATCTGAACATTTCATGAACGATGTTTCTGACTACGAGAGAATAATTGCTGTTTTCTCAGTTGAAATCTATCAATTTAACACTTCTTATTGGTTAATTTTGACCTTATAGTAGTATTTTTCTTAACCCCTTTCATCAAGTGGTTTCATGCCTTGTCTGGAGTAATTTCCATAAAAAAATATTATATTTAATGTAGAATGTTAGTCGGGTATTTATTCTTGTAACCCTGTATATATTAACTCGATTTGTAAAACCTGCCGACATAAAACTTGGACATGTCTATTTATATAACTGAATTAATTCAAACACACACACACACACACACACACACACACACACACACACACACACACACACACACACACATATATAAGTTTGTCTTCGTGCTTATTTGGGGTAAAAGTATAAGGAAAGACGTGCTTTCTTTTGTGCTGGTCTATTTGATATATCATGGCGTGTTAATGATACGTTTCTTACCAGATGGCGCCACAATATATCATACAAAAAGATACGAGTCGCTGTAAAATGTCAAGGGAATTAATTGCTTATTGTTTTCACAAGTTCGAGCCTAAAAGCCGCCAAAAACGAAGGCTTCAAGTTTACATGTGTGAAGCGTTTTTGGCTATTTCTTTAAGCACCCTAATTAATATTATTAGCTAAGGTTTTAACCCGTTAAAGGTGCCCGGAAAACTCGTTCCGGGAAAACTCGTCTCGGGAAAACTCGTCTCGGGAAAACTCGTCTCCGGAAAACTGGTCCCCTTTCGCTAGATAGGAAAACTGGTCCCTCATTGAATAAATATCGATTGAAAACACATTTTATGATCATTCTTGAAGGAGATATTATTTTTTAAAATAGATTATAGCCCCCCCCCCTAATATTTAAAAAAAAAACTTTTACTTGTTTCATGTTTTTTTTTTTTTAAATAAAATCGATTTTCTAAGTTTCCGTTTTCTACCTAACTGGCTAAGTTCTTAGTGGTTTCACTTATATTAAAGCGTTTATTATGTTCATACAAAGTTAATTACAATTTTTTTGGTTCTTATTTTAACGATGTTTTTTGGAGTCATAAAAACAATAATTAAAAACAAACCCAAAAAATTTAAAAATAGGCAGCGATTCGATTTTTCGTTGCTTTTTGTTTTGGTTTTTTAATTATGATAGTTTTTTTGTTGTTATGTTTTTGTTTTCTCTCATACAAAATGCACTCATGCGTTATTTAAAATTATAATTCTATCAATTATCAACATTTATTGTCGTCCTGTCAAATTTTGCAAAAATTAACTAATAAATTAAAAACGAAATATTTTTTTGGCGCGAGGGATACCATGTGCTAACAACCTCTCGTTAACTAATTTTTAATTGTTTTTAATTTTTACTTCAAAATTCTAAAATCAATCATTAAGAGAAAAAGTAATCACTAAATAAATTTATTAATCAATTTTCGGGTTTGTATTACTGTACACATAGATTCGAAAAAGTTGTCAAAAAACAAATATATAACAAATAAATGTTATCAAAGGCAAGATAAATTACTTTTCTACCAAACTGGATATAATTTTCGTGTTTTCATTCAATTTAACATGTTTATTCAGCTCAAAAAGCATACAGTGTTTACCGATGTATTGGAAAATTCAAAATGGCGGCCGACTCTCTCTTTAACACGGTAAGTTCGGGAAAAGGTGTTATAAATAATAAACTAGAGAAAATGCTATTAAAAAACCACCGAATATATGTCAAGTTATGTCACGGTAATATATATTGAGCGAATTTCTAACAGTATTTTGTCTAGTTTATGATTTATTACACCTTTTTCCGAACTTACCGTGTTAAAGAGAGAGTCGGCCGCCATTTTAAATTTTCCAATACATCGGTAAACACTGTATGCTTTTCGAGCTCAATAAACATGTTAAATTGAATAAAAACACGAGAATTATATCCAGTTTGGTAGAAAAGTAACTTATCGGGTAACCCAACTTATCTTGCCTTTGATAACATTTATTTGTTATATATTTGTTTTTTTTAACTACTTTTTCGAATGTATGTGTACAGTAATACAAACCCAAATTTTAATATTTTTAAAAATATAATTTAGAGAGGGGGGTTAAAACTATATCTCCCTACGAAAAACAACCAACAAAAAATGAAATTAAAAAGATTCTTGATAAAAGATAGCGGAATTTTCAATAAAATTGATTAATAAATTTATTTAGTGATTACTTTTTCTCTGAATGATTGATTTTAGAATTTTGAAGTAAAAATTAAAAAAATTAAAAATGAGTTAACGAGAGATTGTTAGCACATGGCATCTCTCGCGCCAAAAAAATATTTCGCTTTTAATTTATTAGTTAATTTTTGCAAAAATAAATGTGGATAACTGATAGAATTATTATTTTAAATAACGCATGAGTGCATTTGGTATGAGAGAAAACGAAAACATAACAACAAAAAACTATCATAATTAAAAAACCAAAACAAAAAAGTAACGCTCCCAGTTTTTAATTTTTTTGTTTTGTATTTTATTATTGTTTTTATGACTCCAAAAAACATCGTTAAAATAAGAACCAAAAAAATTGTAATTAACTTTGTATGAACATAATAAACGCTTTAAAATAAGTGAAACCACTAAGAACTTAGCCAGTTAGGTAGAAAACGGACAATCGACTTTATTTAAAAAAACAAAACAAAAAAAACATTAAACAAATAAAAATATTTTTTTTAAAATATTTTGGGGGGGGGGCTATAGTCTATTTTAAAAAACAATATCTCCTTCAAGAACGATCATAAAATGTGTTTTCAATCGATATTTATTCAATAAGAGACCAGTTTTCCTACCTAGCGAAAGGGGATGAGTTTTCCCGAGACGAGTTTTCCCGAGACGAGTTTTCCCGAGACGAGTTTTCCCGAGACGAGTTTTCCCGAGATGAGTTTTCCCGGGACGAGTTTTCCTAAATTCCCCGTTAAAAATAGGCGAAAGTTATATCTCGTTTACTTAGAATGCGTGTTTTATGCCAACTTGATGGTTGAATATGGCTAAATTTGTGCTCATGTTTGAACTAAATACGAGTCCCTATAAATCGCTTCACTATTAATCCCTAATTGTGCATGAGACGTACAACGCAAGAATAACTTCGCGTAATCTCATCATAACAACAGTCCGTACAAAATTTGCAGCTAAATCAGTTTAGTAGTTTCCGAGAAAAGGCGAGAGTAAATATGGTATTGTGGTGACAAATCTCTATTAATCCTTATTAATCCCTAACTGTGTACCATAATACTTAATTAGCTGCACCTTATCATAACAAAGGTCATTACAAAATTGCAGTCGGAGCTGCTCAGTAATTTCTGAGAAAAATGGAGCGGACAGACAGACAAAAAGAAATATAATATAGATTGTATTAAACTTTGTTGTCTAAAACACTATTTACTTGCAAAATACTTTGCCCTCGTGGGGAACCACGATGGCAGAGTTAGATGCAAGCTCGTTTTATTTTAATGCGAAGAAAATACAGGTCTTGATTGTGGACACTCTAGATTAGGACAAAAATGAAAATTGCTTAATTTAGAAAAAAAAAGGGATCATTCTATCAACAAGAAAAGAAAAAAAGTATAGTATCAGAACAGATACTACGATTTAGTCATAGCTAAGAAACGTTTTAAAAATTTAATGTAATTTTAGACAATAATTTTGGAGCTCATATGTGTTTATAATAATTGTTATTAATATTGATATTTTGATTTCGATACCCTCCCCCATTATCCAAAATACTATCTTTATTGAATTAAATGTATTTATGTCCGATACCTAATTGATATTAGTTTGATTATATGTAGTAGTATTAATCGTAGTAATAATGGTGATGATAATAGAGGTAAAATATAAAGGGTGCTTCATACCACATTTATAAGAATTCCGCTCGATTATTTTGGAGCTTCTAAGCGTTTTCGTATTATTATTATTATTATTATTATTATTATTATTATTAGTATTAGTATTAGTAGTAGTAGTAGTAGTAGTAGTATTAGTAGTAGTAGTTGTAGAAGAAGAAGAAGAAATTAAAGAAGACATAGTTGATGATCATAAAATCCTTACAAACTTTATTGATTGAAGCTTGAAACAATACCTCTCATTTTTTGAAAACGATTTTAAATGCCACACTCAATCTGACTTGAAGCTTTTCCCTGGTGCCAAACTTTCAGGATAAAAAAATGCTTACAGGAAAAATCCAACAAATTCTAATGATTGAACAATTTAATTGATATATAATTATCATATAACAATAATAATGTATTACAGATCAATAACTATCATTTATGTATATGCATATATGTACGGGGGTGTTTCATAAGTAATGACTCCTATTTTTTAATTTCGCCCTAACGGACTAGAAGGGATTGTAAATTGCATTGTTATGATAGCAGAACTTATACATTCATGACCTGACAGTCTCATCTCTTTGTTGAATATATTGACGGTATGAGACTCTAAGAAAAAAAAACCCTGCCATGGGCGTGCGTTAATAGCAGAGATGCGTCATTGAATACGTGGCAAAAGGGCATTGAAAATGGTTGTGGCTATGTAGCAAAATCAATTCGAGAGCACAAACGGTAGCTCGTTTTAATGGTACCACTCCCATCTACCTAACTTTTCAACTTTTAAAGTTAAAGAAAATAAAGATTTTACTTTTTGAACGACCCTCTTTTGACAAAGCCCACTCCGAACGCACACACACAGCCATCATTCATCGTTGGAAAAAGAGCATTGATATATATATATATATATATATATATATATATATATATATATATATAATTATTATTATCTACATAAAATCTTATGCATTTGGTTTTAGTATTTACTTCGACAGTGCTCGTTACGTAAGTAGACGCAGGTAGAAAGATTTTTTTTAATGTCATTCTTTGCGTTTCATCTTCCTGGGGTTTCATCAGACTATCGCAATAACCTGACGAATTCTCTGGAGGATGAAACGCGGAAAATTCTGTGTAGCTTAATTGATATATATATATATATATATATATATATATATATATATATATAAAAATCCGTAATCCTGTCTGTTTGTTTGTTTATTCACAATTTGATTAATATATACAAAAGTTTCCTTACTTTACTCTTTCATTTATTTCTATATATAGCTTCATTCTTGGAAACTAGATACAATAAAAAGATTATGTCATTTGCATATGACATTAAGAAAAATCGATTTTATTAAATAGCGGTATCTTAATTAATGTTTCTAGCGAGAGAATTGTTTTCAGTGTTTTATTTAAAATTGTTTTTAATACATTTTAAACAATAATTATATTGATAACATATTTATTTTTTGGGGAATTATTATTTCAACATCGAAAATTAAAAAAAAAACTTTTACAGTTATTTGCCCCTTAGAATCTTCCGATCATTTCATTTGTTGTTATTATTCTTTAAACAGCTATACAGAAATCGCAAATTTTACGATGTGACCCATCGTTGTTTAATACCTAAAAAATAGGATCTACTTCCCCCCTCTGAATTCCACAATTTACACTTTTCTTTCTTTTTTTTCACGTTAATCTCATCGATTACAAACTTTAATTTCTAATTAAAAAAAGGTAAATTTTTACGACGTGACTCAGCGTCTTTTAACCCCTAAAAAAATTAGGACCTACTTTTTGGGGGCCCTAATACGTTTAAACAATCTTTATAAATAATATGAAAGAAGTAATTTCGAAAAAAAGAAAATTAACATTTTAAAGTGGGCGATCACTTTTCTATATAAATTTAACGTAAAAATGAACACCCATTTTTGGCCACAAAGCATTCAACGAGATATATCATCTCTAGCATTTTTTTTTTTCAAATTTAGCGATCGAGATGGATGGGGCAAAACATGACAAATACAGTTTTTTTGTTTGGTGGGCGTGGGAATTACATTTGAAACATCTGGTGGCGAGGGTATCAGGTACTTCTTCTTTTAAGGAACGATTAAATTTACATGTTTTTATCCGTTCTTTTATTTATGGAATTGTTGTGAGGGTATCCATGTTACCCATGATGAAAATGATTAGTGTAGCAGGTGTGTTCCAAACGGAACTGTATGTAAACCCAGGCAACACTGGGTACCCATGCTAGTAAATATATAAAAGCTATGTGTGTCTTGTCACGAATAGGCTCCTATATGGTTGACTATTTAAAAAAAAACTGATTACATATAATGATAGAAGATGTATCGAGACACAGGAATGGGTATGTTTGATCCTGCAGAATGGTGGTTCATTAAAATTGTGGGGGTTGTGTTCGCACCTGGTCCACAAAGTATGGAAATAAAAAAATTAAAAATTAAAAAAAAAACGTTTACAAGTGTTTTTGATATAGATGTACATAAGAATACGTTGATAAGTATGTTTTAACTTAAATAGGGATGGTATAATAAAATTGTAGGGTCTGCGTTCGCGCCTGGCCTCCATAGAATGAAAATATGTCACAAAGTTTAACAAGTTTTTTTTAATATAGATCCACAGAATATTGTGATAAGTGTTTCAGTGTGAACAGGTATGGTATAATAAATTATGGGGTTTATCTATTTTATTTTTACTTTCATCATATTTTGCTTTGGTTTTGATACCCCTAAATTCGAAGCTATCTCTTTACAACCCTTCCTTTTCATAGCTATCATACTTTAATAAATCAAAGTCCATTTTCTGTTGACTGTTTTTGAACCCGGTCAACGACGGGCACTTTTGCTAGTATATATATATATATATATATATATATATATATATATATATATATATATATATATATTCAAAATATGAGGTTAGAAAGAACGACCACGTGCGTGTCTGTATTTTTTTAAAAATAAACAAGAATTTATTTATTTAAAGTTTCAATTTTTCGGCTTATAAAGCATTCATCAGGGATTTTCTGTTTAAACAATTCATTTTTTTTCTGCCAAACGACACCATGGTACGTAAGAAAAAAAAAGAAAAAAATATATAAAAGTGGAGTACTACGAAACTATATATAAACCCAAAACTATTTCTTTATACACTGAACTGACCTCTCTAAAACGAATGGAAGCCGAAAGTATTACTAATTATATTATAAGAGCCGAAACTACTACAAATTCTGTAAAAATGTCTGGTGAAGTTATAAGTGACAGTCTGTTAATTTCCATGGTCCTTAAGGGATTACCGAGTGATGGCAAGCCTACTTCAAACACAACTTGAAAACAGAAACGACCCCAACTTCATTGAAAAGAACGCAACTGTATTTGCGGAATTAATACAGTGTTTAAATGACCGAAGTCTATCACTGGTAATGAGTGAAGCCCTGGACGATGGCTGCAAAACATTGAACATATTAAGAGAGCATTATTTATCGAAAGGAAAACACCAAAATTAAATTATACCCATGCCAGGAATAAAAACCGCAACTTTGCCAAAAACAATTTTTCTCCTAAGAAAAGTACAACAATTATTTGCTATAATTGTGGACGACCTAATCACAAGAGTTTCCAATGTAGATACAGGACTCAAAATGGCGACTCCATTAAAAATGTTGAGAGCTCTGTTAGCGAACACACATTTTTATTTTCGTGTACGTTTGATGCTTTAACAAACAATAATAATTTTCTTGTCGATTGTGGTGCCACGGCACATGTGATTACAAAGAAATCTGATTTTATCAATTTTGATCCCAATATTAAGCCAAAAAATAATTTTGTAGAACTAGCTGACGGGAGTTGAGTAAATGATATCGTTTTGAAAAGAGGCGATGCGAAAATCTCGCTAAAGAACAATAAAGGTGAATTATGTTTCTGTATTCTAGAAAACGCTCTTCTAATCCCAAAATTTAAACAAAATATATTTTCTGTACAAGCTGCCACAAAACAAGGTGCAAATATAAACTTTAGCCCCAATAAATCAAAACTGGTATACCCGAATGGAACTGTATTCGACATTAAAGAAAATGGAAGACTGTATTATTTAAATAGCGTAGTCCCATCAAAAACCGCCTGTCATGATCTACAGACATGGCATAAAATTCTTGGACACTGCAATATTCCTGATATCAAAAAGTTGCCGACTGTAGTTGATGGAATGAAAATACAAACATAAAAAAACTTCAACTACGACGCCTGTAAGCAAGGGAAAATGACAAACTATCAAAACAAGATACCAGACAAGAAGGCCAAGAAAATCCTATCAATTGTGACTTGAACGGTCCCGTGGAACCGATGGCCAGATAACATTATAGATATGTGTTGAATTTCATAGATGACCGTTCAGCTTTAAAAAATGGTTTACTTTTTAAAGAACAAATCTAGCAAATAGAACATATCTAGCCGACATGGCTCCCTATGGTGAAGTCAAGTGTATTCGCTCTGACAACGGTACGGAATTCACCAATAAAGACTTTGAACTTTTCCTAATTAACCATCATATCAGGCATGAAAAATCAGCTCCTAGATCACCACACCAAAACGAGACTGCTGAAAGAGCGTGACGGACACTTTTTGAAATGGCAAGATGCCTACTCATTGAATCAAGACTCCCCCAAAACGTCTGGACGTACGCACTTGTGGCGGCAGCCTATATACGCAACAGGTGTTTTAACAAAACACTATCTAAAACTCCATATAAATCTTTCTGTGGTAAAAAACCCAAATTTAAGCAGAATGCATATATTTGGTTCAACTTGCTTCGCATATATAGATAAAAAGAGTAAATTGAATATTAAAGCCGACAAAGGTATATTTTTTGGATACGATAAAAACAGTCCAGTCAATTTAATACTTTTTCCAGAAAGAAATAAAATAAAAAGAATCCGATGTGCAAAATTCACAGACACGTTTAATTTTACATTACCCGTCATATGAAGAAGATGAAATTATATTCCCTCAGATAATTAAAACAAACGAAGACAATAAAAATGACGGAGACAAGAGTGTTCATGATGATGATGATAAAGTCAAAAGATATCCCAAAAGAAATAGGAGGCGACCCGATTTTTTTGTGGTCGACAATATAAAAGATTATCAAATCGACTATTGCTATTCATTGGAAAATGCGCCAAAAAGCTTTAATGAAGCAATTAATTCAGAACATTGTGATGAATGGAAAATTGCCATGAAAAAAGAAATAGATGCCTTAACCGAAAATGATACCTATACGGTAGTGCCTCTCCCAAAAGATAAACATGTTATTTCTACAAGATGGGTCTTTACAAAAAAGACTACAGCATCAGGCGTAGAACAGTACAAAGCTAGATTTGTTGCTAAAAGGTACTCTGAGATTTACGGTATAGAATACATTTCTACGTTTTCACCGACCACAAACCTAACGACAATCAGAATTTTACTGCAAATAGCATCGCAATATGACCTAAACATCCATCAAATGGACGTAAAAATTGCTTATTTGAATGCCCAAATAGACTGTGAAATTTTTATTACCCCTCCAGAGGGATTTATAATGAAAAATAAAAATAGCATGTGGCGACTTAACAAGTCATTATATGGTCTAAAGCAGAGTGCTCAGTGTTGGAATACAGTATTTCATGATTATATTATTAAACAATCCAGACAATGCGCTGTAGACCTCTGTTTATATACACAACACAAAAACGATAAACTACTGATTTTGGTTTTGTGGGTCGATGATATTTTAATCGCATCAAAATGTGAAATAATTGTTGTGTCTGTATCAATAACAACACGTACGCAGAAAGTAAAGGTAAAACAAATATATTAAGACGAAAAGATAATACATATTT
>NC_136494.1:120908734-120921234 GCF_053919585.1 Euprymna scolopes
CAAGCTTCTCTCTTTACATCATCAACATTCTAATCCACATTTATCATCAATTGAAATGAATGGCTCTCGTCTTCAGGAGGCCTCAAGTTTTGACAAGCTTCTGGGCTTGACCATTACTCCTGATCTTAAATGGAACACGTATATCAAATCTGTTGCCAAGGCCGCTGGAAAAATGGTGGGATCTTTCTATCGATCCAGTAGATATCTCACTGCTGATGCTATTCTCTATCTATATAAGAGCCAGGTACGTCCAAGGATGGAATACTGTTGCCACATCTGGGCAGGAGCTGCTAGAAAGGACTTGTCCTGCCTTGATAGAGTTCAAAATAGACTTCGTAGCCTCGTAGGAGATGTCCTTTTCTCCTCCTTGCAACCTCTATCTCACAGAAGAGATGTTGCGAGTTTGTCTCTGATGTATCGTTATTTTCATAGAAAGTGTTCAACTGAGCTTCAATCTATGGTCCCCCCTCGCCAAACTTTCACAAGAAACACTCGTCTAGCTGTAAACACTATCAATAATTTCCCTCACTCTTTATCTGTGCCTAAACCTAAACGTAGATTCCATGAACAAAGCTTCTTTCTTAGAACTGCACGCCTGTGGAATTGTCTTCCGTTTTCCTGCTTTCCGGCTGACTACAATATGGTTGTGTTCAAGTCTAAAGTAAATAAGTTCTTGATGAGCCGTTCCATATAAGTTATTAAATTTACCAAATTTTCATTACTAATGATTACTATATTGACCAACTTCTACTGTACACTCTTTAACCCTTATCCTTGAGTGGCCTCTGGGCCTTGATAATGTGGTGATGCCTTTGTAAAAAAAAAAAAAAAAAAAAATGTGTATATGTATGTGTATATGTATCTGTATATATGTATGTGTATATGTATCTGTATATATGTATGTGTATATGTATCTGTGTATATGTATGTGTATATGTATCTGTATATATGTATGTGTATATGTATCTGTGTATATATATGACGCTATACGAATGTAACGGCCTGGGTAGCATATACATATATACTCCTATAATTTTTTAAAATTTTATTTTCATATTAAAACACATTTTCTATTTATTTAAAAAGAAAATACAACTTTGTTATATATGGGTCGTGGGATTGCATGCCTCTGTAAAAGATCTAGCTAATTTACATATTCTTTTAAACATTCCTTTTAATTTCCGATTTGTTCGGTTTTTCTCATGGGATGATCATCTTTAGTTAACTATTATGTGTAATTATATTCATGCAGATATTCTACATGATTTATATTTGCGTAATATTTACGTTAAAAGCTTATAGCTTCAATATAGATTTATGTATACGTATATATATATTTGTTTAAAATATTTTGCTTACTAAACTCCTTGTCAGGTTTTGGTCTACAGACATGAAACTTCATATATAGGGTATTCGAATTCATGCGAAACTTTATATTTGGGTTTTAGCAGGTGTAAATCAGTGCAAAAGTGCGATAATTAAAAAAAAATGGGATTTGCCAGGTGAAGGTCGAACGATGACATTACGAATATGCATGCGTAACACAATAGCTATTGGCTCATGTTTTAATTTTTAGCTTTGTAGCAAACATGTCTTCATATCGCGGGCATCAACGCCATAGGAAAAGTAAATCGTAAGCTAAATATTTTGGTTTTGATTCTTAGTGGTGGCGCACAAGTCTTTTTAAACCATTACAATATATATATATATATATATATATATATATATATATATATATATATATATATATTGTGTGTGTATTTCGTGCGTTTGTATGTTAGGAGGTGAGATTCTTAGAGGAAAGTGTGATACGTTCACAAGTATGGTCATGGTTAGAAGTTGGCTTCACCTTAACCTTTTTTTCTATATAATTTATTTTTTTTTATTCTTTATTATGATTTTTTCAGATGAAAAACTGTTAGTATAAAGGCATTGCAGCAGAAACATGTATGCACGAATTCAGTCATTAACTTTTTGTATGAATACGATATATATATATATATATATATATATATATATATATATATATATATATATATATATATATATATATTATATACTATCCATTCACGTGAAATCACTTTTTTCTTCACCATATTCCCTCTGCTTCACTTGTTTTTATCAAGTAAGATCTTTGACTTACTTGTAGTTTCATCAAATATTTTTGCAAGCAAAATCCGATCACGCATTTTGCTAATTCCTACCCTCTGATGAGAAGGAAAGTATTTCTTCGAAACTCCGCAGATTAAGGACTATCCACTTATCTAGTGTTTCCTTTTCAAATTAAATATGTTTTTATGTTTTATTAACCATTTGCTCTTATATATATATAGGCATGAAAGTTAACATAACTCATAAAACGGTAACAATATGTCCTAGCAGCTAGATCCAAGATAATAGTTACTTTACTAATTTCAATAACTCAGTCCACACCTCATAAATTCAGGAGAATATCATTTTTACAATTAA
The DNA here is from genome assembly GCF_053919585.1 of Euprymna scolopes. NCBI lineage: Eukaryota > Metazoa > Mollusca > Cephalopoda > Sepiida > Sepiolidae > Euprymna > Euprymna scolopes. The sequence continues at coordinate 120,911,204 of NC_136494.1, forward strand.
TTTTCCAAGTGCCCTAACTACTACGCCACGAGTCCTTGTGAACAGTTCTAGTACGAATTTTGGAAGCCTTGAAAAAAAAATAGATTTAAGGCTCCCAAAATTCGAGCTAGCATTGTCCACAAGGGCCGTGGCGCAGGTATTCATAGTCTGGCTCCACCAGGTTGATGTCCAAAACTTACTAGACCATGTTAACTTCATTCGATCCACCTATCCAGTTCACTATAGAAAAAGAACACATCAATAAACGCGCATTCCTGGATGTATTAATAACCCGTACGGATCAGAACTTTGTATCTTCCATTTATCGAAAACCAACCTTCACGGGACAATACCTTAATTTAAACTCCTACTATATATATATAACGTAAAAAATAAAGGAATCGTCCGGTGCTTACAACACTGTGTCAGAGCAATATGTAGCGACGACAACACATACCAGGAGGAGCTTGACAACCTAAGAATAACCCTCCTCCGAAATGACTACCAAGAGAGTGTTACATCCGCTCCGAAAAACCTGGAGTAAACAGCAAAGGACGATACCCGAAAATTCACCACAGTTTTCACACCATACATAAAGGGCCTATTTTTCCAGTGCTGGATGTTTTGGAAATAGTGAACATGAGAGATTCAATGAGATGAATGTTCAATGAAAATTTCAAAGCAGTTCTTCCACAGCTACTCAGTATGAAGAAAGGACTAAAACTACGTTATTTTGTTATCGAGTGTCTGGCCAAAATAATTTAATTAGGAAATTTTACCTCTTCCTCCTGGTGCTGTATTGACCAGCAGTAATTTGCAAATAACTTTCGATTCTTACTATAAGTAAGTTTGGTGACCAAAAAAGGATTTATACATGTTTTAACAATGCCTTATTCACTGTAAGTAATTAAGTGATTAAAATAAGATCTATAAATGTTTTGACACTGCTTTACAAACTGTAAGTAATTTAGGTGATTAAATCTGGATTTGTCCCTCTTTTGACAATGCTTTATTCAATGTAAGTAATTTAGTTGACTAAAATAGGATCTATCAATATCTTCAGAATGCTTTAATCACTGGAAGTAATTTAAGTAATTAAAATAAGATTTATCTGTGTTTTTACAGTGCCTAACTGTGAGTAATTTAATTGACTAAAATAGGATCTATCCAGTTTTTGACAATGCCTAAATTCATTGCAAGTACATAAGGTGACTAAAATAGAATTTATACATGTTTTGACAATGCCTAAATTCACTGTGGTAATTTAGGTGACTAAAATAGGATTTATCCATGTTTTGACAATGCAATATTCACTGTAAATAATTCAAGTGACTAAAATAGGATTTCTCCATGTTTTTACAGTCCCTCAATAACTGTGAGTAATTTAAGTGACTAAAATAGGATCTATCCATCTTTTTGGCAATGCCTTAATTCATTGAAAGTAATGTAGATGACTAAAAAAGGATTTATTCATGTTTTGACAATGTCTAATTCATCTAAGATAATTTAGGTGACTACCAAAGAATTATCCATATTTTGACAATACCTTTAATCACTAAGTAATTTAAGTGACCAAAATAGGACTTATCCACGTTTATACAATCTCTTAATCAATGTAAGTTATTTAGGTCACTAAAATAGGATTTACCAATGTTTTGACAATGCCTGATTCACTGTAAGTGCTTTACGTGATTAAAATTGGATTTATCCATGTTTTGCCAATGCCTTATTCACTGTAAAGACTAACTTCAAGACTTAAGGTAAATAAAAAAGGATTTATACATGGTTTCACAATGACTTATTCAGGTAAGTAATTTAGGTGACTAAAATAGGATCGATCGATATTATGACAATACCTTATGCACTGTTAGTATTTTGGGTGACTAATATAGGCTCTATTCATGTTTTGACAATTCCTTATTCACTGTTAATAATTAAGGTGACTAAAATAGGATCTATCCATGTTTTTACAATGCTTTAATCACTGTAAGTAATTTAGGTGATTTAATAGGAGCTACCCCTCTTTTGACAATGCCTTTTTCAGTGTAAGTAATTTAACTGACTAAAATAAGATTATTCAATGTTGTGACAAGGTCTTATTCACATGTAATAATACATAGAATATATCCATGTTTTGACAATGCATTAATCACTGTAAGTAATTTAGATGATAAAATAGGATCCATCCATGTTTTGACAATGCCTTAAAAACTTTAATAAATTTAGGTGGCTAAAGCAGGATTTATCCATGTTTTGTCTGTCAGCAATTAAAGTGACTAAAATAAGATATATCCATCTTTTGACAGTTCCTTATTCACTGTAAGTAATTTAGGTGACTAAAAAATGATTTATCCATGTATTGACAAGATGTAGTCACCTAGGATCTTTTTTATCTTTTGACAATGCATTATTTAGGTGACTAAAATATGAATGATCCATGTTTTGCCAATGCTTTATTCTGTGTAATTTAATTGACTAAAATAGAATTTATCTATGTTAGACAATGCTTTATACACTGTAAGTAATTTAGGTGACTAATACATGATCCATGTTTTGGCTATGCATTAATCACTTTAAGTAATTTAGGTGACTAAAAAAGGATTTATCTTTGTTTTTATTATGACTAAATCACTGTAAGTAATTTATGTTTTTTAAATAGGATTTTTTCATGTTTTAACAATGCCTTATTTATTGTAAGTAATACGTTGACTGAAATAGTATTTATCCATGTTTTGACAATTCCTTATTCACTGTAAGTTATTTATGTGACTAAAAAATGATTATTTCTGATTTTGACAATGAATTTTCACGGTAAGTGTGATCAAGTGACTAAAATAGGATCTATCCATGTTTTTAAAATGCTTTACTCTCTAGAAGTAATTTAAGTGGCTAAAATAGGACTTTTCCATGTTTTGACAATGCTTTATTCACTATAAGTAAAATAATTAACAAAATAAGTATCTATCCATGTTTTGACAATGCCTTATTCAGTGTAATCAATTTTGGTGACTAAAATATGACCTATCCATGTTTTTAAAAAAACCCTTGTTCGCTGCAAGTAGTTTAGATGACTAAACATGATTTATCAATGTTTTTACAGAGCCTTATTCACTGTAAATAATTTATTTATTTTTAATTTTTTTATGAAGATCTGTCTTAAATAATAATGTGTCCATTATTGTGCAATGTTTACTATCTTCAATCGGCTCTGATACGATTCTGAAAGATTGATTTTAAACGCATATTATGCGTGTGTTCAATTATTTGTAGAGATGCCAATGCTTGAGCAAATTCAATTTCGCAATTATTAAATAAACTGTCTTGACGTCAGAACTAAGAACGCAATTATCAAGTGTCGTGTGACTTAACCTGTTGAATAGTGCAAACTTTTCCTATTGTCTCGGTGCTTCTGAAAGAGAACAATTAAAAAAAAAAATAACCTGGCTGTTTATCGATCCACGTCAGGCAAGCCAACCCACCGCTTAATCGTCGCGGCGTCGTATGAAAGTCGCAATCTGTCGCCATTTTTACATTATAACTTGTTTCTTTGACCAAAATACTTTACATTGCGAGATGACACTCTTAGCCTATTTCCATACACTGTGACAAATTCGATTCATAAATATATTGTTTTCTTGAACTCATATTTATTGCATATACTCACTTCTGTAATACTTTTAACAATGTCGTAAAACTCAATAAATTCAAAGAGTAGAGGTAAGTAAAACCAATGTCTGCAAATCCAATGAAAAGTGACATTTTACATAAGTGTGCACACAACCGAATAAACATATTTTCTGCAATGCACCAAAATCGATGATTTAGTTATTGGCTGCTTTTAATCCTATTGCAGTAGCACAGACTCCAGGCTAAAATGTGTCGCCCTTTTAAAGACGTGTTATGAACTTCAGTGTGACATCATTTGTTGATTTAATAGAAAACAATGTGTGTGCCTTACAATTATCAATCTAAGCTTGAAGTGTACTCATATAGAACAACTATTTTTTTTTTTTTTACAAAGAAGTCACCACTTATCAAAGCCCGGGGGCCACTCGACGATAAGGGTTAATGAGCGTATTGTAGTCAATGGGACAATATCGTTGTAATCGTTACTAGTGGAAATTTGGTAAATTGGATTACTTAAGGGGACAGAAGTGGACGGCTCATCAAGAATTTGTTTGTGTTGGACTTGAAGACAACCATATTTTAGTCAGTTGGAAAGCAGGCAAACGGAAGAGAGGTGTCTGACAGTTTCTCGGCTTGCGTTCGTAAAATTGAGGCGAGACAATGACAGTCCCAATTTCCCGCTTCAAATTAATATTGATATTTGTTCTATCAGTATTAATGAGCAAACAAATTGATAAAAGTTAATTATTGGATTTTAATTAATTATGAGGTGAAACTCCAATGATTCAAACTCGATAGATAATGACAAACTTCCACCCATTAATATGGGAGGGGAGATTATCATCAAAAGTGTCCTGAATTAACTTAGCACCGGACTTACTACTTAAATATAAATAAGTCACTTGTAACTATTCCCCTCCTCCCTCTTTTTTTTTAAATGGAGAGTAGATAATACAGTGGATGTTTTATCGGCAGCTCCAGTAACTCTCGCTTCTCCTTTTTTGTCCCTCAGTCCTCATTCAATGAGTGATTTTTCTGACAAAGGGTGAAGAAAAAGCTGCTTAAAGGTCGGTAGTACTTGGTGAACAGTAGTCTGAGATGTCGGAAATTTTTCTGTCTCTGTCTGTCCTTGTGGCCATGTCACTAGTAAGGGTGCTGGAAGTAAACGTTTTGTCTGGGCTGACGTTATCCGCCTGATAGTCAAGGACCCGAACCTTGGATTAACCACCAAGGAGGCTGTCCTATCAGCAGGCGCAAAGTACTGGGACTGCTGTATTGCCATTTGGTGAGTGGATCTGGACCATGCAGTAGTCTCTGGTGGGGCCTCTCGATGCCATACTAGTGGGTAATTGTTACGGTTTTACCTTTTCGTGTGCTACAAAAAAAAATTTTTCCTGTCTTTTTCTCTCTTACTTTCCCTCTCTGTACTGCTCTAACTAAGTATGCCGACCTATTCCACAAATCCCAAAACCTCAACATGAAATATCTCCAGAATAAAAACTCGATTAAACCTAGAACCCCATCTTCCAACGTAGACCCCTACTACCAGGTCTCCTTCTCCAACATCAGGGGTCTACGTTCCAACCTTCCAAAGGTTGAAACCCAATTACAGGAGACGAAACCGGACATATTATTTCTAAGTGAAACTGGAATAGGGCCGACCACTTCCCTAGATGAGTTCATAATTAACGGATGCTAACTTAACAGCTACATCTGACACCCAAGATCGCCATGGGCATGGAATATGTGCCTACATTAAGGATGGCTTCCCGTTTGGCAGGGATATCTCTAGAGAAGATCCTAATTTACCCTATATGTGCTTCAGGGTTGCACTTGCTAACACCACTGCATTTATATTTGCCCTCTATCGGCCCCACAACAGTGGAGTTACTATCTTTAAGAGCATATCTGAGAAAATAGACCACATACTGTCTGCACATCTCTCGGCTAACATCCACATCTGTGGTGACTTCAACGTCCATTATATGGAATGGCTGACCCATTCAAATAAGACAGACGATGAGGGGAGGTTCTGTCATGATTTTGCCATTGCTTATGACCTCACTCAGATTGTTCACGAACCCACCCGTTTGCCCGATACTTCCGGTCAATATGCAAGCCTCCTAGACCTTTTTCTCTCAACTTCCCCTGAGCTATGTTTATGTTCCGTTCATTCTTCTCTAGGATCCACCGACCACTCCGTCGTATCAGTTAAGATAAAAACGAAATGTAAGAAGTCCCCAGACGTACCCCTCCACCGTACTGTATACCATTACTCTATGGCTGAGTGGGATAACTTCCATACATTCATATCTGATTTACCTCTGCACTCCATGTTTAAAAAGGAAGTGTCCTCTATAGTATCAGATCTGACCGAATGGTTAATTGTAGGCATAGACCAATTCATACCATCTAAAAAATTCCAACAAAAACCTAACAGCCAGCCATGATTCTCCCCAGAATGTGCTGCTGCTATCGCGCACAGAAATCACTTTTTCCATAGCTACCAACGTAATAGATGCACTGAGACTAAAGCCGCTTTCAGGAACGCCAGCAACCACTGTAAAAGAGTAATAAAAATGCAAGAGAGCTATATGCTCAGTCTGTTAAATCCAAAGTAGCTTATCAGCGGCTTGGTTCCCACCAGTTTTGCCAAATAACAAATAGGATCCTGAACAGAAGCGTGCGTTCTATCCCAACCATTATCAATGAATCAGAGGTCATCTCCGCAGCATCAGACACCGCCAAACTATTTGCAAAGAACTTTGCAGCTAATTCTACCCTATGCGACGAAGGTCATCAACTCCCCATATTTCCTCCTATGACACAGAACAAGCTAGGTAACATACAAATATCCGTGCATGAGGTCGCCAAGCTAATCAAGAACCTAGTTTCCAGTAAAGTAACTGGCCCTGATGGCATCCCAATTATAGTGTTAAAAAAAACTTCAACTAGGACTTGCTCCCATACTTACGAAACTATTTAAGCGCTGCCTTAAGGAGAAGTGCTTTCCGACTCCCTGGAAGACCTCATCAGTTTGCCCTGTATTTAAGAATTCAGGTGATAAGTCATTTCCCTCTCAATACAGACCAATAAGTCTCCTGTGTGTTATGAGTAAGTTGCTGGAATCCATATTAAATAGAGAAATAGTCAACCACCTCAGCAGAAATAACCTTCTTAGTGACACACAATATGGTTTCTGCTCTGCAAGATCTACCGCAGATGTGCTGACGGTTATATCCCACAGGATTAGTGAATCTCTTGACAAAGGCTTCCTTTCTAGGGCAATTGCTCTTGACATATCAAAGGCCTTCGACAAGGTATGGCATAAGGGTCTACTTCACAAGATTTCCAGCTACGGTATAACTGGAAATGTGTTCTCAATCATTAAATCATTTCTCTCCGATAGGCTCATAAGAGTAGTGGTAGAAGGACAAAAATCAGAGGCCTGCAATATAAATGCTGGAGTCCCTCAGGGGTCAATCCTGGGCCCAACTCTCTTCCTGATCTACATCAATGACCTCCCTAAACACATACTTAAATCATTCGTTGACATCTATGCTGATGACACGACCATCTACGGCAACACATAAAAGGCTGTAAATGACAAAATTCTCTCTGATTCTCTCTCCTCTGATCTCGAGCGCGTGGTTCAGTGGGGAAAGATGTGGCTGGTTACCTTTAATGCATTCAAAACCAAACTCCTATCCTTACATCATCAACGCTCTGATCCCATCTGGCATCAATTGTGATGGATGGCTCTCGTCTGGGTGAGGCCCCGTGTTTTGACAAGCTTCTGGGTTTGACCTTTACTCCTGATCTGAAATGGAACACGTACATCAAGTCTGTTGCCAAGGTCACTGGAAAGATGGTGGGATCCTTCTACCGCTCCAGAAGATATATCACTACTGATGCAATTCTCTATCTATATAAAAGCCAAGTACGTCCAAGGATGGAATACAGCTGCCATATCTGGGCAGGAGCTGCTAAAAACAGCCTATCCTTCCTTGACAGAGTACAAAATAGACTTCGTGGCTTAGTGGGGGATGCCCTTTTCTCTACCGTGCAACCTCTCTCCCACAAAAGAGACGCTGCGAGCCTATCCTTGTTTTATCGTTATTTCCATGACAGGTGCTTGTCTGAACTCCAATCTCTGGTCCCCCCTCGCCAATCTTTCACGAAAAACACCCGTCTAGCTGAATCCACTGTGAAAAATTTCCCCTGCTCTATATCTGTGCCTAAATCAAAACGCGGATTCCATGAACAAAGCTTCTTTCTTAGAACTGCACGCCTGTGAAACTCTGTTCCGTCTGCCTGCTTCCCACCGAACTACAACTTGGATGTCTTCAAGTCCAACGTTAACAAATTCCTAATGAACCTCCCCCTTAAGTAAACACTTCATCAAATCTCCACACTAACGTAATGTACTTGCAATAACCCTTATCCCTGAGTGGCTTCCGTGCGTTGATAAGTGGTGATCACTGTGTAAAAAAAAATCCCCTTTGTTAATATAAGATATGATAAAAACTAACTAAAATGCACACACATATATTGACCACCTTACAGGTAGGGCACTGTATTAGAGAAATACTGTTTCAATGTTACGCTTTAATGCAAAGATTCTTTCACCTGTCAAAAGTTAAGATTGAATCTCCTCAAAAGATAATGTATTGTACTGATAAAATATTGTACAGGGTGGAACGATAAAATTGTCACCCTAAAGAAAACAACACGGCAGCTTTATTTTTAAACTTTTATTGAAAAATTTACGTACTTTGTTTATATAGTAGAGCTGATATCTATTCAATGTAGCCGCCTTCAGCCTCAATCACCGTTTCAATACGGGTCGGAACTGGGGGTATGCCTTTTCCACAAGCGCCGGCGGGAGCTTGGCGAATACTCGGCGGTCGGCGGCGCTAAGGCTGACTTTGGTGTTGTGGGATGTCATGTTGTTGTCCTCGACTTATCACCAAACGAAGTAGTCCAGTTAGAGAAGAATAAAAAGTCGCAGGCCTCTTTCTAAAGCAAAGCCTGAGTCTTTTTGGATTTATGGACCGGCACCGAGACCTGCTGGCCACCTGATTTCACCAGGAGATCACCACACTCTTTACTACATCCAGGTACATTTTGGTGTTGACTTTCAAGCCGACTTCGAAGATGTGAGATGGCATTATGAGGGCCTCACCTGAAACCGCACAAAAGACCATAACTGTGGGTCGTCCGATGCGTTGAGCTGTGCCCTCAAGAGTTGAACCGTCCAGATTTGCATTTTGATGGTGTTGTCAATGGTCCTGTTATCATAACTAGGATCGTTAGAGAGCATGAAGTGTACAGCAGCACATCTCCGATATCGCTCGTTAAACATTGTGCCACTTTTAGACAGAAGGCTCAGAACATAGGTTGCATAGAGGCACATCTCCGATCTCGTTCGTTGAACATTATTGTATAACTTTCAGACATGATAGAAGGCTCCTATCGTTCTTGGGATTTGTACACAACTGGCCAATTAGGATATGGTTTGCAACAAAAGCAGAAAACCGGTTTTTATCAAACGGGAATGGAATCATATCGTCTTTTCTAAGGTAACATTTCATCTTATACAACAAAAAGCATGAAACGCCGGTAATTATTAAAAATCATTGATACACAAGAAGAAAATGGGGTTATAAAAGAAAAAAAGATAATTGCAACTTTTCTCCCAATTTTCGGGATTTTGTAATCATGCCCATACGCATTTACTTCTTTTAACGAATTGGTAGGTGTTTCTTCTTCTGATGAGGCAGAATATATTCATTGATTGATATAATTAAATGAATGATTTTGCGCTACGAAACAGGCGCTGTCAAGAATTGTGCATGTCAACGTACTTAAAGGAATACATCTTGAAATTTGGAATACAGTAGAAGCCTGGGCCGTAGGATATGTTATTTCAGGTTACGATGTTGAATACGATGTTTATTCCGACCCCTGGTTGCGGTATTTGTCCCACTTTACGGTAATTTATAATGTTATTTGATTATATATATGTGTATTATATACTGTACTGTATTTTGTTACTAATGTTGTATGTTGTAAAACTGGATTCTACTGTATTGACTTTTGTCATTTAGTTGTTATATACTCCGTAATTACATTGAGATTCATAAATAAAAAAGGATTGGTATGAATAAAAAATATATTTGAAAACACACACACACACGCATATATATATATATATGTATATATATATGTATATATATATGTATATATATGTATATATATGTATATGTATATATATGTATATATATATATGTATATATATATGTATATGTATATATATGTATATATATATATATGTATATATATATGTATATATATATATGTATATATATGTATATATATATATGTATATATATATATGTATATATATATATGTATATATATAT
>NC_136494.1:120926234-120928734 GCF_053919585.1 Euprymna scolopes
GGTCTAGGGGTTTAATTCCTTGCTAAAGGAGTCAAAGGTGGTGGGGCCCGAATCCTTCGATAAATGGCAATCGTCACTTCCTCACTGGTAATTGCAAAAACATGAAACACTAGTGTTTATATGTATAAAAATTTGTAATTTATGATATATATATATGTTTTTGATGAGTTGTTTAGTGGGTATCCACTATTCACCGAACCGCGCGCAAGACGTACTTCATAAAATTATGAGCGATAAATACATCTCCTGGTTTTGGAATGTTGACTTCTGATATATATATATATATATATATATATATATATATATATATATATATATATATATATATATATATATATCTCGGTAGTCAACATTCCAACATTTATATTATTTTTAAGGTTCAGTGGGGGAAAACGTGGCTTGTAAAAAAATGGTGAAAATACACTTTCGAATAAATACTTGAATTTATTCAAGAAAGTATCGCTACCAAAAAAAAAAAAATATATATATATATATGCATACATATGTATACAAGCATACATATTGATACATGTATGCATATATACATATATATGTATATCTATATATCTATAAAAACAGAGATGTGTGTGCCACAGACGATTTCTGATTGGTTAATCCAATAATCACATCTAAAAAACTATGGTTCCTACGCTCTTAACTTTACCATAAAATATTATCCAAGCTCCGACATCACGTCCGCCATTCTGGCTCTAGCCGCACACACGTACACACAACACGAAAACAAACGCGCACACACGCACACACACACACACGTTCACTACCGTCTACTTTAAAACATGTTCTTTTGAAGAGACGATTTTTTTAAGCTGTTGACACACATGTTTTGAAAATCTAGCAAAAATTAATTTTCCTGAAATTTTTCTATATTTAAAAATAAATTATGCCGGCTGATAAAATTTTAAAACTTTTTTTTAAGCTAGAAAGATAAAATTTAAAAATACTTATATGTATATATATATATATATATATATATATATATATATATATATGAAACTAAACTAAAAAAAAAACGCGCGTTCACTCGTGGTCTTAAATTCATTTCGGGTTTGTATTACTGTACACATAGATTTGAAAAAGTTGTCAAAAAACAAATATATAACAAATAAATGTTATCAAAGGCAAGATAATTTACTTTTCTACCGCACTGGATATATTTTTCGTGTTTTTATTCAATGTAACATGTTTATTCAGCTCGAAAACCATACAGTGTTTACCGATGTATTGGAAAATTCAAGATGGCGCCTCACTCCCTCTTTAACAGGGTAAGTATGGGAAAAGGTGTTATAAATAAAAAACTAGTAAAATACTATTAAAAATCCGTCGAATATATGTCAAGCTATGTTACGGTAACATATATTGAGCGAGTTTTTAACAGTATTTTATCCAGTTTTTTATTTATAACATCTTTTTCCAAACTTACCGTGTTAAAGAGGGAGTCAGACGCCATCTTGAATTTTCCAATATATCGGTAAACACTGTATGGTTTTCGAGCTGAATAAACATGTTACATTGAATAAAAATACGAAAAATATATCCAGTTTGGTAGAAAAGTAACTTATCTTGCCTTTGATAACATTTATTTGTTATATATTTGTTTTTTGACAACTTTTTCGAATCTATGTGTACAGTAATACAAACCCACATTCATTTTGATTAAAAAAAAATCATTTTGATTAAAAAAATTGTTTAATTTTAATATTTGTTTATTGTCTTAACTCATATCAAATGTTTTGCTTGTGTTCTGCTTCAAATATTCATAATCTTACATGCATAATTTTCATTTAATTATATTAAATAAACTTCAAGTTTACTACAAATCAAATCGTGTTCCTTCACTTTTTTAAAATGTAATTTATAAGTAATTAAAGAACGCATTCTAATCTTTAAAATCTATAATACAACGAAATATTCAATTGCTTATAATACTTAAACAAACAACTTGTGTTTTTTTTATTATTTTTTTATTATTAATATTAGATGAGTTTCAGTATAAATCATCGTGTTCTTTATTTCAATCCAATTTTGAAGTTTTTTAACGCTGTCTGTAAAAATTACTGTTGATTATTGACAGTCTAAGAGTTCCACATATCTTGCTTGTTGGGACCTCGGCGATGACGTCATTTTTTCAGCTGGCCGGTCCTCTTTATAACGAAAGCCACGCCACCATCCCCCCACCAAAAGGGGAAACCTGGCATTTTCTCACCCGAAAGGGGGGAGCTTGGCAGTTTCTCCCCGCAAAGGAGGGAGCCGGTGTCCCCTCCAAGGGTGGGGGGCGAAGAGGCCAGGAGGAGGTGACTTTTTTCTTTGGGGGGGGGGGGAGAAGCCTCCAGGCACCCTCCTCCCTGAAGGTGGGGTTATGGATTATCTCTCCCTGAATGGGGGGAGGCCGGCACCAAGCATGTAAATCCGGAGGGGTGACTTCTTTTGTTACCCCTCGGAGTGGGAAAGGGGCCGATCACCCAGGCAACGCCGGGTAACC
>NC_136494.1:120931234-120976234 GCF_053919585.1 Euprymna scolopes
CGAGCACCTGCCATGAAAATAACGATACAACAAGGATAGGCTTGCTACGTCTCTTCTGTGGGAGATACATATATATATGTGTATATATATGTGTTTATATATGTATATATATACGTATATATATATGTATATATATACATATATGTATGCCCATATATATGTATATATACATATATATAAAAATATATATACATATATATAAAAATATATATACATATATATATAAATATACATATATATAAATATATATATAAAAATAGATATACATATATATACATATATATATGTGTATATATATGTATATATATACGTATATATATGTATATATATACATATATGTATGCATATATATATGTATATATACATATATATACATATATATTAAAATATATATAAATAAATATACATATATAAACACACACATATATATGCATATATACATAAAAATATATATACATATATATACACACATACATCTATATGCATATATGTATACATATATATACATATATATACACATACATAGATATATACATATATATATACATATATATACATATATATACATATACATAGATATATACATATACATATATACATATATATGTACATATATATACATATATATACATATAAATATACATATATATACGTATATATATGTGTGTATATATGTGTGTTTGTATGTTGGGGTGGAGAGGGCTCACATAAGCCGTGGTGAAGGCAACCTTTGTAGGAGAAGCAAATCTCTGATTAAAAAAAAGCATAAAGCGGGATACCAGTATCCGCATTAAGCTGGTCTGCAGTTTAACTTGTTGCTGGCTATCTTGCTCTTGCTTGTTGTGGATATCAACATTTGGAACCGAGAGAGAGACTTAGCTGTCGTACAAAGCTAAGACTCTGTAACATCACCTGTGTATAGATACTGCCTAAGGCATTTGTCTATAAAAATGGTCCTGTGGCGATGGAGGCTTGAAATGCTGGAAACATGTAATAATTGATCTCAATGGCCGTCTTCAGTATCATGTCTGCGTGAGCGTGTGAATTCACCAGTAGGACTAAGAAATAATAAAAAAAGTCATTTCTGGGCTCACGGACATTAAGTATCTGAGGGAGTGGCACTCGTCCTACAAGACGTTTGCAATCATCATTATCATCATATATGTATGTATATACCTATGTATATACATATATATATATGTATATACATATATATATATGTATATACATATATATATATGTATATACATATATATACGTATGTATATACATATATATACGTATATATATACATATATATACGTATATATATACATATATATACGTATATATATATATGTATATACATATATATATATATGTATATACATATATATATATGTATATACATATATATATATGTATATACATATATATATGTATATACATATATATATGTATATACATATATATACGTATATATATACATATATATACGTATATATATACATATATATACGTATATATACATATATATATGTATATATATACATATATATATACGTATATATATACATTATATATACGTATCTATACATTATATATACGTATATATACGTATATATACGTATATATATACATATATATATACGTATATATATACATATATATACGTATATATATACATATATATGCGTATATACATATATATATGTATATATACGTATATATGCGTATATATACATATATATATATATATGTATATATAAGTATATATATATGTATATATAAGTATATATATACATATATATATGTATATATATACATATATATGTATATATATACATATATATACGTATATATACATATATATACGTATATATACATATATATACGTATATATACATATATATACGTATATATACATATATATACGTATATATACATATATATACATATAAATATGTATATATATATACATATATATATGTATATATATGTATATATATATATATATTCATATATATACATATATGTACGTATATGTATGTATATATATACATATATCTATGTATATATATATGTATATATATACATATATCTATGTATATATATATTCATATATATACATATATGTACGTATATATATGTATATGTATACATATATATATATGTATATATATTCATATATATATGTATATATATTCATATATATTCATATATATACATATATATATGTATATATATTCATATATATACACATATATATATGTATATATATATATTCATATATATACATATATGTACGTATATATATGCATATATATACATATATATATATATGTATATATATTCATATATATACGTATATATATGTATATATATACATATATATACGTATATATATGTATATATACGTATATGTATACATGTATGTATATATATACGTATATGTATACATGTATGTATATATATACATATATATACACATATATATGTATATATACGCATATATATAGATATATGTATGTATATATATACATATATATATACACACATACATCTATATACATTTATATACATATATATACACACATGCATATATATAAATATATATAGACATATACATAGATATATACATATATATATACATATACATATATATATACGTATACATATATATACATATATATGTATATATATACATATATATGCATATATATACATATATATGTATATATATACATATATATGTATATATATACATATATATGTATATATATACATATATATGTATATATACACATATATATGTATATATACATCTATATGTATGTATACATATATTCATATATATACATATATATGTATATATATACATATATATACATATATATGTATATATACATATATATGTATATATGTATATATACATATATATGTATATATGTATATATACATGTATATGTATATATACATATATATACATATATATACATATGTGTATATATATATACAAACATATATATATACACACGTATATATATATGTATATATATATATATATATATATATATATATATATATATATATATATTATTCAGGCAATGGGAATGAAAAGTTTACCAGACAAAAGCAAGTGTAAAGTTCAATCTAATATAAATATTACTATTTATATAGTGATCCCAATCAAATAAAAAACCACAATAGAGCTTGCCGTAAAGAAAATAAATCAAGACTAAATTAAAATTTACAAGGAAATATATTGTTCGACAGAATACTTAAAAAAAGTAGATTAAGAAATCCTTAATCCGCGGGGTTTCAAGAAAGCTATTATTCTCTTCAGAGGAAAGAATAGTTTAACAAATTACTAGTATAGCTCATGTAAGAATTTGCTGGTTTTGCATGAAATGAAAGTGGCACTGCATGATAGTCATAAAATGCAAAAAAAAATAATACTATGTTTATATCTGATAAAACATGCGAAAATGGAAAAACAAACCGAATATAGAAGTCCAGAATGCATGAAGACTTGATGGTTAATCCTATAAGCCAAAATTTTATTTTATTTTTTAAATATATATCAATTTATGTGTGTGTGTGTGTGTGTGTGTGAGAGAGAGACAGAGAGAGCGCACGCGCGCGACTGAGAACCGCTTCTGAATTTTATTCTTCATATAAACTCCCACCTTCCAAAGAAGCCGACTTAACACATGCAGGGTGAATACTGCACCAGGTACAGATAAAGGTAATCTCCTGAGGCGTCCTTAACAAGGATTGCTGACAAGGATTTTTTCAAACATATGCACACTTTCTCTAATGCACCGGCTTTTCAATTCCCACCATGCGTCCAACCGCCTGAGGCGGGTATAAATATACAGTTTAGTAGTGTTTTTAGCTTCACCCTTTTATTCATGAACATATTAATCCCTAAATAAACTGCTTTAAACCACTGTTTAATACAGTGCATTACCTAAGCAATACTGCATTTCTTTATTGTTGTTCTCAAATAATATTTGTAAATGGTGTTTGAGTCTGTAGAATTCGTAATACAAAAGTTGTTTAGGAAATCGTTCGGCAGAATTCTGAGTTCATTCGCTCTGTTATAGTCGATGGTGCGTTTCTCTAGTTTAACAAAAGTGAACTCGTTTAATGATCAACATATACGTTTCAGTTAAGTTACCATCTGAGATATATATATACTAGCAAAAGTACCCGTCGTTGACTGGGTTAAAAAAAAAAACCTACAGAAAATGGACTCTGATTTATGAAAGTATGATAGGTTATGAAAAGGAAGGGTTGGACAGAGATAGCTTCGAATTTGGGGGTATCAAAACCAAAGCAAAATATGATGAAAGTAAAAATAAAATGGATAAACCCCATAACTTATTATACCATACCTGTTTGCACTGAAACACTTATCTCAATATTCTGTGGATCTATATTAAAAAAAACTTGTTAAACTTTATGACATATTTCCATTCTATGGAAGTCAGGTGCGAACGAACACCCCATAATTTTATTATACCATATTTCTTCAAACAGAAACATAATTATCAAAGTACACTTACGCAGATAGATATGTAAAGTCTTTATTAAAGTTTGTGCCTATTTCCATTCTATGGAGTCCAGGCGCGAACCAGACCCCACAATTTTATTATACCATCCCTATTTAAGTTAAAACGTACTTATCAAATATTATTATGTACATCTATATCAAAAAACACTTGTAAACGTTTTTTTTTTTTAATTTTTAGATTTTTTATTTCCATACTTTGTGGGCCAGGCGCGAACGCAGACCCCACAATTTTTATGAATCACTGTTCTGCCAGATCAAACATACTCATTCCTGATCCTCGATACATCTTCTATCATTATATGTAATCAGTTTTTTAAAATAGTCAACCATATAGGAGCCTATTCGTGACCACACACACACACACACACACACACACACACACACGTTCAACTTTATATATGTTTGAAGCCAGATCCAACGCGATGTAACAAAATAAACAGATGTTTGTTTAGTTAGAAATTAATGTTAAAGCCCATCTGTTTATTTCGTAACAATGCGTTGGATCTGGCTTCAAACATATACAATACGTATCTTATTTAATTCAAACTCAACCGGCGTTTCTCAGGAACAAAATCTAAGCCCATATATATATCGTTCTGATCCCCATCTGGCATCAATTAAAATGAATGGCTCTCGTCTTGGGGAGGCCTCAAGTTTTGACAGGCTTCTGGGCTTGACCTTTACTCCTGATCTTAAATGGAATACGTACATCAAATCTGTTGCCAAGGCCGCTGGAAAAATGGTCGGATCCTTCTATCGATCCAGTAGATATCTCACTGCTGATGCTATTCTCTATCTATATAAGAACCAGATACATCCAACGATGGAATACTGTTGCCACATCTGGGCAGGAGCTGCTAGAAAAGACTTGTCCTGCCTTGATAGGGTTCAAAATAGACTTCGTGGCCTGGTGGTAGATATCCTTTTCTCTTCGCTGCAACCTCTATCTCACAGAAGAGATGTTGCGAGTTTGTCTCTGCTTTATCGTTATTTTCATAGAAAGTGTTCGACCGAGCTTCAATCTATGGTCCCCCCTCGCCAAACTTTCACAAGAAACACTAGACTAGCTGAAAACATTATCAATAATTTTGCCCACTCTTTATCTGTGCCTAAACCTAAACATAGATTCCATGATCAAAGCTTCTTTCTTAGAACTGCACGCCTGTGGAATTGTCTTCCGTTTTCCTGCTTTCCAGCTGTCTATAATATGGTTGCCTTCAAGTCCAACGTGAACAAGTTTCTGATGAGCCGTTCCACTTAAGTTAACAAATTTACCGAACTTCCATTACTATCGATTACTATATTGTCCTTTTGACTACTGTACACTCTTTAACCCTTATTCTTGAGTGGCCGATCGGCCTTGATAAGTGGTGACGCCTATGTAAATAAAAAACCTAAAGACAGTGAGTCAAGTACGATAATCATTGACACGATATTTAAACAGGTGTAATTCGCAATCTTAGCAACCGTCGCTTATCGTGACCATCTCCCGTAGATGAAAAAAAAAGTAAAAGAAAATGAAAACCGCACTCATTCTACACTCTAGTTTCAGTTTTCCATTTCTACCCAAAACATAATTTTTTATGCCTTAGTAATTTAAATAAATTTAAATGTACCATCAAAGTTTGATAGACGAGTATAATTTTGAGCATTCATCTTAAAAAAAATATGTGTACATACAACCAGCTTGAGAAAGGCTCCCAAAGAAAGAAGGAAATAAAACATTTCTTACTGATCCCCTAAAAGACAAACAACACCTAATCCCCAAGTGCTCTTCCAATCAATGCCCTTTCTAAGTAGGTTGGCATCACAAGCGTCATTCTAACAGCAAGAGCGACCACGTTAGTCTCGAAGACCAAAAATAAAGATAAGTAAATGTTATCTGTACATTTTATATAAAAGTCATTATGTAAATTTAACACTATTTTCTCTTTATATGTTTTTATTTTATTTCTTCGACATTTATTCAGGCATATTTTAACCACCTTTTTTCCTTATTATTTGAAAGCAAATCACTAAAAACTAAATAGTATTTTCCCTATGAATACTTGATAATAACACTTCTATCTATAGTAAGAGGGTAATCTCTAAGTAGTTTTATGCTAATTTATATAGAAAAGGGCAAAACTTTATTGAAGTACGATACTTATTGTTTCCAGCCATAGGAAGGCGCTGAGAAGCCTGGTATTGACTCCCGGCGCATTGTTATCCCTTTTAGAGTGATGGATCCGTAGATTTTGTCAGGTCACTCACCTGGGAGAGAGTTGGCCTTGTTATAAAGATTATCCTTTTTATCCATGTTACTGCGGCGAAACACTAGGGAGCGGGGAGCCTTCCCAGAGCTGGTGAAATCACTAATTCTGCAGTTTGCAAACTATATCGTTAAAGTAGATAAATTCTGCCTATCGCCTAACTTCCATACTTATTGTTTGTCTAATTGCCCAGGCGCAGAGTTACAATACCAGGGGCACGCTTGAGACACTGTGCCTGACCTTATTGACTGACTAGGACAACAAACCATGGCTCGTAATTAACTATTTGCTTCTCATAAAACTGAACAAATGGCGTTGCTTGCATGCTACTTATGTCCAATTGGATTGTTTAGACTATTATTATAAAGCTGTTGCATAATATACTTCCCATCTGTAATATATATATATATATATATATATATATATATATATATATAAATTTCCTAAAATCCACGAGAAGACCCCCCCCCCCGCTGAGATGCTTAATTACTGACTACAGGTTGAAAACAAGTAGAAACATAGCTGCTCATAATACTGAACACCACGTGTAGACGAAACATTAGTGAAAGGCAAGCCTCTTACTTATTATTCCTTACTTGCTTACTAAGTATTGTAAAGTTATTGATTTTTTACTTAGACGTTTATTTCGTGCGCTTAACTGTCTGATACTTCCTTACACTTTTGAAGCTCTTAAACTATCATTCCTTGACTAATTGAATGCTTAAATATAAGGCTCATACTTACTGTATATATTTTACAAAGTATCGTTCATCATTCAAACACAGTAGTGTTTGAATGATGAACGATACTTTGTAAAAGAATGCGCTTATTATTTTCATTCAGTAAAATCAGAATTATCTATTTTCATTAAAATTTTAAGCATTTTTAAATGAAGTATATTTTATATTAAAAATATAGCGAGATTTCTTAAATGCTTTTAACCGGTATCACTCCATAAACCGGTATCACTCCATAAACAGAAACTATTTTGTGCAAGATTAATTGGTACGCGTTTCCAAAAGAAAAAAAGGTTTCGTTCGAATTCATTGATCTTTATATTTTATTCGTGATGCAATTTTTCCTTTGCTTACTATTTTCAGTGTCGAAACAGTAGGTACTTCGCCAACAATAAGAAATCCTCATTCTAGTAAAAGCAGAGTCTAAAGAAATGAGGTAGAAATCTAATTAGGGTCAGATTTCCGTATTACACCGTCTGTTCACTCGCTTTATATAAATCACTACGCCTATCAGCAGTTACGTGGCTAATAAAATAATTTCCAAAACGATATTTTTAGATTACAAATGCTATACTAACATCCACAACCTTTTTCTTTTTCCTCCTGATTTAAAAAAAAAAAATATACATAACAAAACGTTCCTCTCATTTTGTTTGTTTTAACTCGTATTTAATAATCACTACTTACTAGTTTTTACTTTATGTTTCGGTTCTTTGAGTAAGCAAATGCCAATGCCGACCAGTTATAGAAACTCTTTTGAACGATAAAGTGTGTCAGTTATTATAAAAAATTACGTTGAATCGAAGACGGCAGTTATTAGTTATAACATAATACAGATATTCCATTCCTCATTTTTATTTATACATTTAATTTTCCTTTATTTTTTGTTCTAGTTTAATTCCTTTTCAATCCTAAACCAATTTTGCATAAATTATTTGTTTCGCTTCTGATCGTTTTAAAAACAATATTTAAAAAAATTTCTCTTATGCTGTGAGGTTGATCTACAGGGTGGCCGAAAAGTCCCAGGACACTCTATTTTTAATATTTTAATGCTGTTAAATATGATGGAATTGTGCAAGAACAACGAGGGCCAACATACTGATCCCCTAGACCACTAAATTACTCAAGTTGTTTTCTGCTTTGTTTCTAATAAAGTTCTCTTTTTTTGTTGAATATATATGTTTTCTGTGTGGTTCATTAAAAAATACTGTGTTTTATTAAAAATACATGTATAGTGTCCTGGGACTTTTCGGCCACCCTGTATTCTATTTTCTGACGATATAGACTTTTCTACACACGATATACAGATTAACTTGCTGTAACGTGGCCGTTACACTTTAACCGTGTCGTTACATTTCAACCACTTGGACCAACACATTGCCTTGTACAATCGGAGGAGCAAACAAATAAGGAACGATATGAAAAAATACGAATGGTCATTTTTTTCTCAGATGACTACAAATTTATTCCAGTAATTCTCGACAACGCACTTCACTGTGTTTCAATATATCACTCACGTATCGAACATACCTGTTGAGACGCTCTTTCATGCACGTGTCTTTGTCGACACTTGCCTTTCTGCTTGTTCGACTGCACGGCGTATTTTCCTTCACACAGGCCAAGAATCAAAACAAGTCCGATTGCTGCCTTTGCTCGACCACGTGCCGTCCTGTTTTCTCTACTTCTTCTCGTGACGTCAGCGCGTACACACTTGCTTAATTTGTATATCACTAAAACGTCTATTTCGTAATATTTTTGCGAGTCAGCTATCTTACGGCTAATGCTGATTTTCTCACATGCACGCCATACGCGCTATGTTACATCACTACAAAGTCTTGAAGCGGTCTCTTTGCAACTTCTGCTATTTATGCTTACTAGTTCCCGACAATCTGGTTGTAAAGGACGATTTCTGTGACTTTTTATATGTTGAGCTGAGGTCATTACACTAGATCAACGCGAAATATATATATTTCTTCCACAATCTGCATAAAAAGTATAGAGGTCCGCGTTTGTGCAGATTTCTAATGGGATTAACCTATGCACTAAGGATTACTACTACCCTGTCCTAGTCTAGAAGATATATTCACTAAAGTTAAAAGTAACAAATTTTCAAAGGTTGATTTAAACGATACTCATCTACAACTAACCTTGGACGAAGAAGGCCCAAAGCTACCCAGTATAAATACCTACAGGAATTTGTACAAATTCAAACGATTACCATTTGTGGTTATGGCTGCACAGACCATTTTTCAACAAATAATTTGCACATTGCTTAACGAACTGGAATTTGCGATAACCTTTATTAATGACATTTAAAAGGTTCGTACAAAGATTGAGCAACACTAATCACATGTGCACAAAGTATTTAAAAGAATCCCGGACTACGGATTTAAACTGAGGAGAGCCAGATTATCCCCAAAACCTCGACGTGCAAAAAAAAAATAAAAAAATAAGCGATTCCGATTCACCAATTCCACGATAGGATTAAACCCAGTCAACTAGACTTAATAACCATTTGCACGTGGCAAATCATATTTACACTTGATTTCAACAGCATATCTCTGTTAGCTATTCTCGGCTGAGGATCGACTTGACACGATTCTCGCAACCTAGGAACAATCTCGCTTGTAATGAGATCTTTAGAGAAATATGGTTCGGTTCGGACATAAGAAATTTATTCGCCCAATTTCAATAACATAGGTAATCTTAGCTGAGGTTCGACTTGCACGATTCTGAAAACCTAGGTACAATCTCGTTCGTAATGAGATCGGTTCATGCCTGGGAGATTTATTCGCTCAAGCATTATATTTTTTGGAGAATGACGCGGGGCTTAAAGCAGACGACCACTATGTGGAAGTGCCGAAGGATGCGTTCTTGAGTATTTTTGTATCTGCCTAAACAACCCCCCCAAACTTTCCGCCTTATGTTGCATCTTGCTTTTAAGATGAATAAATCTATTCTGCTTGTTATAAGCGAATCTATTATAACGGAACTCAGTTAAAACAGGGATTGTTCGAGTTTGTTTCTTTATAAAAAAATAAACAAAGAAACACTTGGGAAATGTGATTTTCGACCGTACTCATTCCCATCAGTTTCTGTTTTACAAAAAAATTATCCGCATTTAAAACTGTGGTGGATGACATTGAACTGAATCGGTGTGAATACATCGCTGTCAGAACCGTCTGACTTTTCGGGTCAAGATTATTATCACTATTGTAAACCTCAACAATAAGGCTATTCATATCGTTATGTAGAAATATGCTTAAGTCGTAAGAAGTTTTCTTTTTTTTCTGGCCAACGAATTCCATTCATTCGCTAGCGCATACATTTCAATTGAGTGATTTAAAAAAAAATTTTTAACAGTCCCTTTTAAGTGCAATTGTTCGAATCGCTTTTGCACTTGGTTCACCGGGTATATATGCCAGAAATTTTTTGAAATTATTGTTCCTATAATTACTGGAATTATGGAGATCTTCCTTAGATTCCAGTTTCTTTCCAGTTATGCATAAGACCTCTATATTTTGTTATCTTTTCCCTCTCGGCTCTGTTTAAGTCAGTATCATTGGAGACACTAACTTCTACTAGGGTTGCTTCTTTTTCTTCTCTCATTTGTCTCTAACCAAAACTGTGTCATAATTTTAACTTATATTTTAACATCTTGTTTCGCATGATTCTTGTTTCAAATGATTTTTTTAAATGTTAATCATCAAGAAATAATTTCTTATATCGGTTCACCCATCTTTTCTTTTTATATGCAATTCTATTAATGTACACAGGAGAATCATGGTTCATTTGGAATGAATGAACCACGATTAATTAACATCTTGATATTAACATTCGTTTGCTTTTCTTTTCGGCTTACTCTTATTCCCTTATGTAAGAAAAAGAAAACATGTATTTTCACCGAAACACAACAAGCACAAATGAAATTAAACATTAAATTTGAATCGAGATTCATGTCAATTTGAAGATCACGTAACGTAATCTGGTTCAAATCACATGTAAACGGGAACATATTTTGATTTGCGGAAGTGCATTAGGATTTTGGAAAATATGATCTAAAAATAAACTTGAGAATGCCACCTCATTTAATATATTCGAATGCAAAACGTGTTCAGAGATATATATATATTAAAAAAAATGGGCACTTTCTAAAAAAAAAAAACATGCGGTCTTCAAGGTGAAGACGCTAACCTCAATATCGTTTAAAAGAATCAACAACAAAAAAGCTAAATAAATATATAAACGATAAAAACTAAACAGTAAATCGTCTATGGCATCATAGCGTAATGGATAAGACGCTGGACTGAAATACATAAGGTCCAGGGTTCGAGTCCTAATAACAGTCAAGCTACGCTGAAGAGGGGTAGGACCCCTAAACGTGCATGTACGTAGATTACTGTTTTAAAAATAAATAAATAAATAAAAATATTATTTGTTTACATTCAAAATAAAAAAAAAGGGCAATTTCTAAAAAAAAAAAAACATCCGATCTTCAAGGTGAAGACACTAACCTCAATATCGTTTAAAAGAATCAACAACAAAAAACTACGTATATATATATATATATATATATATATATATATATATATATATATATATATATATATAATTTCTTCCACAGACAGTAAAAATAAAATAAGTCTCATGAACTCTTTTGAACATTATGTTATGTTATGGGGGGATCTATATGACCTGGACGGGTGTATATAAAATATTCTTCTAATGAATGTGTTCATACAGAGTGTATACGTAGCCTAACTGAATGTCTGTTGGTTTTACACTAATTGGACTATATGTTGTCTTATCTACATATATTTGCAACAGTTTTTTACGGCTCGTGATCAGTCTAAGTATTGATGCGTATGTCAGATATGTACTTACGACATACTTTTAAACCTGCGTCGTTGGCCCTCTTTCTTTTGGTCTACCTAGAATTTTTTATATAAAAATTAAGAATAGAATATTTATCTATAAAATTGTTAATAAAATTAAGGGTGAAGGAGGAGGGGGGAGTACGACCCCATGTTGTCAAGCTGTAGCAGCGGGAATGTATTGGTAATGTTCTAACTTGGCTGTTGTTTTTTTTCCTAAGTTTTCGCTTTGATCTAAAGTACTGTTAACGACACCTGAATATCTTATAAAAAACGAATGTAATCTTGACTCTCATTTCAATATCGCTCCTATTTTTGGTCTGATGAAGTGATATCTTTCAATTAGAATTCCACTGAAACATATATGTACTTGTTTGACTAATAATGTTTGTATAATAAACAGACTCTGTCTTCCATTGAGCACTCTTAAAAATCATGCGGTTTCATTGGATTTACATCTAGTAAACGAATCTATAAAATAATTATACATATATCTCTGTAATTATAAAACTTCAATCAGCTTGCTTGGACTTTTAAACTGTCCATCCAGTTTGAAAAATTCTGCGCATGCGTAATTACATAAAAACAAAGCTATGAAGGCTTTTTTATCGACATTTTCTTCGCGTTTAAAATATGCAAAGAAAAACAAAATAAAATCTCTTTGCTTTTTTATCAGCATATTACGAATTTTATTTGTATTTTTCATTGAAAGCTGGAATCGTTATCAAACATTATGTAAAAATACTTCAGAGGATCAACTACCGATTTGCGTTTAAAAACTTGATTTTTTACAGGTATTTCAATTTTGCCTAATGTTATAAACTTTCATTGCAAGTTGAAATCGTTTTCAAACAATAAATTTTCATTTAAAATAAACAATAATCCGAATCAAATCCAAGATTCTTCAGTAAATGTCACAAAATATTTTAATAGGATTCTTTTAATTAAAAACACATTTCATTCATAAAAAAAAATTTTTCATTTTTTAACAGTTTTTAACATTTTAAGTTCATTATTTCATGCTACAATTTGAGACGCTAAAACAAACATTTAACATTAAAAAAACAAAGTCGTTGACTTGTGATAAGTGCTTCTTTGTTTAAAAAGCCACTCGGTGGAAGTGACGTCAGACAAATTTTAAAGTTCGGATGACCAACACTGTATATAATGTAACTTTTTTAAGCAATGACAAATATAGAAGTTTTGAACATTCATACTTGGTTTCCACCTTAGCATTTTCCATTAAAATGACTATCGTATTCAAATTTTCCGCAAATAAGTAGTTTCCGGATATTAAACAATGTAATTCTTTATGTTTAAAATGGTGGCCATCGTTGTACTCGAAAGAGCGCATATTTTTGCCATAATAAATATACTCACTATTCGATATTTAGCCTTAACATATGCCGGCCCAACGGATCACGGGTAGCCTAGTGAATATATATATATATATATATATATATATATATATATATATATATATATATATATATATATATATATATATATATACAGTGTAACCCGGATATAAGTGAGCAAAATATAAAACGGATATAAGAGAGATTTTCTCTGACCTGCGAAGAAATCATATGCGTGCAATCCGGATATAAGATAGTCGTAGCCTCTCTCTTTCTCGCCCCCCAATAGTCTGTCAAGACTGAAGGAAGCATATATATATATATATATATATATATATATATATATATATCAGGGAGACCCGACGTTGCCCGGGACTGAATGGGGATCAATGAATGTTCCACGTCTGCAATATTTTTTATCGTCATCGAAATCGGTGAAAACGACCATTTTTTTTTCGAACGAATACATTATTTCTGCTTGAATTTCGATACAAAACCTATCTAAGAACATTCCCAGGCACAGAAAATATATTTGTATCAAATTTTTTTGTTGTTTTCATCACACTGGCACATCCTTGTTATTTGTAGCAATCCATTGATGCATACTGAGGGTGCTAGTAATGGTCCTGTTGTCATAATTTGGATCAGTAGAGAGCATGAGTTGTACAGTGGCGCATCTCCGATCTCGCTTGTGAAACATTGTGTCACTTTCAAATATGATAGAAGGCTCTTATCGCTCTTGGGATTTGTACACAGCTGTCCAGCTAGTAGATGGTCTGCAACAAAAAAGAAAACCGGTTTTCATCAAACGGAAATGGAATCATGTCGTCATTTCTAGGACGACAATTGTATCGTTTCACCCTGTATACATACAAGATGGAAAAATTTAAAACGATTTTTTGATTTTAAATATTATCATCAGCCTGTAGAAATTTACACTTGACAATTTTTCTCCAATTTTTTTTTATCAGAATTCAAAACATGAACATGTAACTGATTTGCTCAGCAGATGAGATTTATCAATTCGAATTCAAAATCAAATGTAATGGAGAGCATTTGAAATCAAATAAAATGTACATCACAGTTCGAAAAATAAACAAAAATTACAATATACAATCAGACAAGAGTTTCGTATGAAAAAAGTCATTAGACTTTTAAAATATGAGTCACATTCTCTGTCTTTTATTTCTGTTTTTTTTATTTTAATTTTTTGAAATTTTAATTAATATGTTTACAATTTAATCATCAAGCGAATTAATATATGAGAATTCTAATGGATAAATAATTTGTCATCCATTGAGATTATTCCTATCTGTAGTATTTAAATATTTATCTGGATATATATATATATATATATATATATATATATATATATATATATATATATATATATATATATATATATATGTATATAAAGTCGAAATTATACGGAATGAGAAATATATTTAATCAACGTATACATTTCGATAAACGTAATATTTTACAGATAGCGGATTTTTTCTATAAAACACAATAACACGCATCAAATATGAGTTTATTAGTGCTCATGTCATTTAATTATGGAACTAACCCAAATGAGATGAATTAATAAATACTAATAAATACTCAGAAAGTAATATTGTGGTAGATAGTTCAATACAAATTATAAAATTAAATTGTAAGAGACAATATTTAATTTATCCATTGCTCAGCACTTCTTCACAATGTTCTTTTTGCTCTGCTTTTCTCGATGTTTCTCTTTTTTTACGTAACTTTTCGCTGACTTCTGTCTTCGGTGAAGAATTGTTGTACGTTGAAATTACTACAAGTGCCTTTCTTACACTCTTATAACAATGATATTATTATTATTATTATTATTATTATTATTATTATTATTATTGTTGTTGTTGTTGTTATGATGATGATGATATTCGAAAAAGAATTTACATCAAATAGAGGTTATTCTCATATTCTTGTTAAGGTTGCCGTTTTAATACAAAATCTCGAAAGTTTGTCCTTCAGAAGTTATATTTAATCCGTTTCAAAGCTTAACGTACGGACTAACTCAGCCAGTAAAAAGTATGATATAGATTTTATAACAAAAAATTATCTGAAATAATGTCGCCACAGAATTTGTTAAAATTTGTTTTGGCTATTTAAATTCAACTTTTCCTTCCATCATCCAGCGCAGCCGTAGCCGAGATTAAACTCACTACACAAGTTTGTAGTATAATTTAAATCTTGTCGGTAGCTGAATACTTGCTGCTTCGCCAGGGCTATCAGGGGTATTTTTTTTATCCTGACGCAATCACTAGATGGGGTGCCTACCACGGCTTAAGAGAGTCCCATCTACCCTGCAGAGGATAGACCGCGGAGTATCTCAACCTGGTATTTCACCTCGCGGTACATCCAGCGCCTCGTCGACCCAACTAGTCACCAATCTGGTACTGGCCAGACTACACGTTGCTTAACTTCGGTGATCTGACGAGAACCGGTGTGTCAACGTGATTGTGCCGTATACCTGTGTAAAAAAACCCATATATTACATGATCGTCCATCGATACATTCGGTTTCATAAAAAACCTATCTAGTCGAGTTTTCAGCCGATGTTGTGATGATCGAACACCTTGCATTTTCTTCAACTGGAGAATACATGTCTGAGTTTCCAGTTTTCCTTGGAACCGAAAATATCAATAAACGATCAAGCTAATGTATATTGATTTTTTTTAATGAAATATTTTCCCTTCAACATGTAATTTAGCAGTCTGATCATTACTCATATGGTAAAAACACAACACACACAAACACACATCTCTCTTCCTCTCTTTTTCTCCATATATATATATATATATATATATATATATATATATATATATATATATATATATATATATATATATATATGAGAGAGAGAGAGAATATAATTTAATTTTAGACAACGGTCAACTCTCTCACATCATAAAAAACACCACTTATATTAATTAACACATATAATCAGTCAATAAATAACACAACAAAAATAAACTCATTTCATTTATGTTATATATCCATATTTGAATTATAACGGACATATTTGTTCAAAAAAATATGAATCGCATCATATCTTTTTAAATATATTAACAGCTATATGACGTTATAAAAAAACTTACTTTCTTTCGCAACGCTATGCTCCCCCCTTTGAATTTCCAACGACTTTTTTCCGTTTCTGAAATAGAACATGGTCATACATTCATTACATCAAAAATATATTTTCAAATATTTGTACCGGTGTTTTTTTTTTTTTAATTTCATTCATTCAGAGGAAGTCTCGTAATAAAGACGAAACGTTGATGAACACATAACTGTGTTTGTTTCTTATATATATTGTAATCATGACAGGAAGACCCGTTTTGATGACTTTGTTCATGAATAAAAGTGGGAAATGAGAGGGGAAAACCAACAAAACAATTTAATGTGGGAGGCCAGCTGACCGGTTTCGCCCTCTCTTTTCATAAGCTGGATGGAGGGCATCAGAAATAGGATCTACCTACCCACAGACGTGCTTATTAACACATCCGGGTCTTCTATAGCTGAACAGTTCTTAAAAACCTGGCATGTGCCACGAACTTTAGCACTGACTCATTCTCTATTCTGAGTCATGCTCATTCAACCTATTACCTAAGATCGTGAAGACTATTCACATTCGCTTGAAGGAGCCTTCTCTCTGTAAGCAGAAGGAATGTTTTTAGGTTTAAACGTGATCAGTTTCTAGGTAATATCATATGTTTCGATATTTTAGACATAGAGTGTATCCCGTTTTTTCTTTTTTAAACACTATATGGCTATTTTTTAAACGTATCGCTTGCTATTTTATTTTAAACGTATCGTCTCCAATTTCAATCGATTTTATTAATAAAATTTAAAAAAAAAGAAAAAAAAAGTAAATCATTCGATTGAGCTTATGAAAAGTGAGGGCGAAACCGGTCAGCTGGCCTCCCACATTAATTTTCTTTCATTTCCCACTTTTAATCATGAACATAATTATCAAAACGGGTCTTCCTGTCATGATGACAATAATTAAATTTTGCATCCGCATAAAATTATGAGAAATAATAATTAAAAAAAAAAAGGATCATCTTTAGGAGATATTTAATCGATTAAAATACTAATAAAATGAAGAAAGAAAGGGAGAAAACAGGATAATTATATATAGGTCGAACTTAATGCGTCCTCTGTGCAGAACAGAAAAACACTTGGGGAAAATGAAGAACCACAATCCCTTTTATCCACTGTGTTGATCAATAGCCGATTTCACCAATTGGGAAGCCCCGGATGTAAGCTGATCATCCCAGATGGAACAAGGTACATGTTGGGCGATTCGATCCCCAAGACGCTAGGTAGTCTTGCCTATAAGACTATATACATTAATCGACTTATGTATTTTATTCAATTATATATTATATTTAATTTTCCCGTTTTTTTCTCTTTCCTTCTTTATTTTATTTGTATTTTAGTCGATTAAACGTCTCCTAAAATTTTTCCGTTCTATTAAATTTATATATATATATATATATATATATATATAAATGAAATTGGGTGATGTATTCAGGAAAAAATGTAATTTTTTGTGTTCCTTGTAATTTTAATATATATATATATATATTAATGATAAAATGCATCCGATGGGATGAGGAAAATGCAAAGGGAGAAGACTGAAAACTTAATTGGCATCTCAACGTTTCGCTTAATTGCTACGGTCGCTTCTTCGAGAGTTACAATAATTCTCGAAAAAGTAGCAAAAGAAAGTTGGGAAAAATGTTAAGAAAATGAATAAATACAAAAACTGAGCCCATTTCTCACACTAAATGTAAACTCAGAATGACCAAAAGTTAATTCAATTTTACAAAATAGATGTAACATCATGTTTGCATATTGCTTATGTATATGAGTTACAGCATTAACTAATTTGCATATTGGTTTTGCAAAATTGCAAATTGTATTAATTTATAATTTTTTGTTTATTGCTTTGATTTTAATATAATAAGTTGTTCTGTTTTGGAATAATGTTTTATTTGTGGATAACTATTAAGATTAGCATTCAAATTTTTCAAATTTCTTTTTTTTTCCCCAAATCCTGCGTTTGTTTCAACAAGTGACGATCTATTTCTCAATTTTAATTGAAATGGCAAATTGATTTCTTCTTCAAGGTCACATTTAACCATTATATAAATAAATATCGAAATTACCAATATGTTAATGGTTATCTATTTATACGAACAAGTAGCCCCGTTGCAGCCAGATGGCTGCATATTGCGAAAGAAAAGCGAGTAAGTACAGTGTATTTACACAACCAATATTTTCGAAACTAAAGTTAGCAATTACTTATTTTTTCGTTGGTTTTCCTGTGGGAGATGTCTCCTTGAACTACTTTAGCAAAAAAAAAAAAAAAATTGTATTTTCAACCAATATTAACGAAAAAAATGAGATACATGGGTAAAAGTATTATTTTATTTAATGACTGGTGGTCTAAACTGACCACCCTGATCGAATCGGAGAAAGTCAATTTTTTTTTTTTTTGTAATCAGACGGAGAAAATGGAAGTAATTAGTTTTAAAAAGAAAAAAAAAATTCTTGCATTTTTTGCAACCAATATTAACGAAAACAAAATCTGAAATACATAGATAAAAGTATTATTTTATTTAATTTAATGACCGGTGGTTTAAACTGACCACCTTGGTCAAATCAGAAACCAATATTAATTGAAACCTTTTTACTTACTTTTTTTTTTTTTTGGTTGCAAATCAGAAAAAGTCCTTTTTTGTTTTGTTAATCAGACAGAGAAAATGGAAGTAATTTTTTTTAATAAAAAATATTAATCGTTAACTACAACTGCTACTTCCACCGATTTAATGCCTCTCACCACCACTTTGCCTAACGGCTGCTGATGCTACTCCCACCAATTTAACTCCTATCACAAATGCTATTTTTGTTTCTATGCTACTCCCATCGATTTAACTCCTATCACCACTACTACTATGCATTTCTTTGCATTTATTTTGTATTTCCATACACCAAACATGGATATAAATACCACTAAAACATCCGCTGGGTCATAAGCTTCATTTTGGTACCTAAATTGCCTGGGTGGGTTGCCTGTAGGCTGACTTAAACCGCGTCACACACAGACAGACAGACAGTACAGAAGTTTATAATAGGATTAATGAAAAATACATAGTTTCGTTTTTGTGTTTTTTTTTTACATGGGAGTCACAACTTATCAAGGCCCGAAATGCACTCGAGGATAAGGGTTAATGAGTGTACGGTAGTCACTGAGACAACAGCGTATTAATAGTTATTGTTGAAAATGGAGTCGAAATGGGTTATTTAGAAACGGTTCCACAAGAATTTGTTTACATTGGACTTGAAGACGACCCTACTGTAGTTAGCTGGAAAGCAGGTCAGCGGAGCAGAGTTCCATAGGCGGACAGCTCTATTGAAAGACGCTTTGTTCATGGAAATTGTGTTTAGATTTAGGCACAGACAATGAGTGAGGGAAACTGTTGACGAGTCATTTTTGTGAAAGTTTGACAAGAAGGTGCATAGATTGAAGATCAGACGAGAACTTTCCATGAAAATAACGAGTAAAGGCAGGCTCGCAGTTTCTCTTCAGAACAGCTAGACTTTGGAATTTCTTTCCGGGTTCCTGCTTCTCCGACTGTACTGACATGCAGAAGTTCAAGTGCAACGTGAACCGGCATCTTGTTGCTCAACTTCCTACATAGTACCCCTGATGCTTATGTCCCTGATAGTAGCCCCCTACAACAAAATGGCAATGTGCCTTGTTTGGGGTGAAAATGTAATAAAAAAAAGAGAAAGGGAATCATCTACTAGGTTTCGAAGCCGGTTTTGGACGATGCAAAGGCAGGATGGGGTGTTTCATTTAGGACGTATTTTGCTCTTCTACAGATGATTGCGTCGGGACTTAGATACCTTCTGGAGCAATGAAATAGCGCAACAATTTTTCTGGCGACCTTAGCAACAGATTTGATGTAAGTCTTCCATTTTAGGTCAGAAGTAAAGCTCATACCCAGAATCTTATCAAAATAGGGAACTTTTTTTAGACGAGAACCATTCATATCAATATTGGCCAAGTGGAGATGAGAACATTTATGATGAAAAGACAAACGCAATTTTTTACCCCAAGGTCTGAGGAAAGAAATTCCGATAGAAATTCTTGGTCGATGTTGACCTTTGGAGTGTTGCCATAGATCGTGATATCATCTGCGTATATGTTGACGAATGAAATTAGAATGTGATCGGCATCTATTTAGAAGCTTGTTTATTATTCGGCAAAACTCAGGGGAACCAAACCTTTGTTCTCCTACTTTGGACTCGATGGATACATAACACTCTCACGTTTTCTACAATCCTTTTGTCTACAACAAGATTATGAATGAAATGTTTACAACAAGATTATGAATGAAATGTTAACTATTTTAATTAATGATTCAAGTAGCGAAATTTGCGAAACGATAAAATCCAGCTAATACATGCATATCATGTTCTCATTGTTCAGTATCTTTAGGAAGTTTATTTTAACGTAAGTGTTTTTATCGTCAGTAATTTGTGTATTTGTTAATGTATGTTATCTTTTTATAAGTGATTACGTGTCATTTATCAGGTATATTTTTATTTTTATATTATTTATATTATTTCTTCTACAAAAAAGACAATACTAAGAAGTTTACAATACAACATTCGAGTAAATTGCCCCCCCCCCATATTAGAACCATTTACGAAAGCATGAAACCAGGAGAAGTAAACGTTTGGGGTAGGTAGGATGTTTCCCATTAAAAATAAATGAAACTTAATTAAAGTTTTAAATAAGAAAATAATTATTCATTACATATTTTAAAAAATTGGGGGAAAAACTTACTTCTCCCGGTTTCGTGTTTTCGTCGTCTGATCCCAACAGGGGGATTGATTTACTTGTATTAGAAACTAAGCACTCCCTAGAAATCTTAAACCATTGAAATTTTGCATTTTCATTTTTTTATTTTTAAAATTTTTTACAATTTTTTGTTTTAAGAAGAAAAATATATAAGGGATGTGTGCATTGTACAGGCCAACCAATAAATATATTTAAGATTTTGTAAGATTTTTAAGAATTAAAATATCCTATCGGCGTCACGCAATCGTAAAATATGCTAAAATATGATATTTTATTTCTTAAAAATCTTAAATATTGAATTATTGGAATATTTTTATTATCTGGTAGATTAGTTTCAAATTGTTATCAATTGGAAACTAATCTACCAGATAATAGTCCGCTGAAAAAATTCTAATCTACCAGATAATAGTCTACTGAAAAAATTCTAATCTACCAGATAATAGTCCGCTGAAAAAATTCTAATCTACCAGATAATTATCCGCTGAAAAAAATTCTAATCTGCCAGATAATAGTCCGCTGAAAAAATTCTAATCTACCAGATAATAGTCTACTGAAAAAATTCTAATCTACCAGATAATTATCCGCTGAAAAAATTCTAATCTACCAGATAATAGTCTACTGAAAAAATTCTAATCTACCAGATAATAGTCCGCTGAAAAAATTCTAATCTACCAGATAATTATCCGCTGAAAAAAATTCTAATCTGCCAGATAATAGTCCGCTGAAAAAATTCTAATCTACCAGATAATAGTCCGCTGAAAAAATTCTAAAAAAAAAATAAAATAAAATAGTGATAATGTGTGCATTATACAGGTTCGCCCATTTATTTTATAATATTATGGACCAACCGTTTTGAAAAACTGCTGTAGTATAATGTTATTAAGTAAGATAGAATTTGAAAAAGTAATTTTCTACAGATTTATTAAGTCCTAATTTTTCAGCTAATGCTAAAGTCTGTATTATCCTATAGTATTAGAAACCTAATAGTACCATATAAGGGGATATTTTGTCTATGCAGGAAGAATTAATTCAGAAATACCGACAAAATGAAATGTATTATACATATTTTTAAAATAAACTCTAGCCAGGCCCCTGAAGATAATTAAAAATTAAGTTTTAATTCCTCTCCACTACTAGAAGTAGATTCTAGATGATCACACCTCATTAAAACTTCGGAATTATTCAGCAGTCCAAAAGTCAGATATCGGTGCTGTGAGTAGTAAGTGCTACTCGGAAGCACATAGGGAAGCTTAGGACCTTTTTTTTTAGATATGTCCCTACAAAATGGCAAGTCATCTTTAATATAGGCACATATTCAATACCCATGACGATCTTGCAATGCAAATTTGAATGTCAAGTTTAAGTATGCTTTAAACGCGATATTCGGTCCAATGCAAGTTTCGCACAGGAACAACAGGTCAGGGTTAGTTTACTGTAATTGGATTACAATCCATGAAAGGTTGAAACATAGACCTGTGATGTTGAAGAAGGAGACCTGGTAGTAGGACTGGATTTAATCTTGTATTATTTCTTGAGACTTTCATGCAATATTGGGATATATGTGAAGAGGTCAGCAGAGTTGGTTAGGGCGGAGAAGAGAGAGACAGTTGAGGAGGTTAAAACCCCTGGAAAATGATGAAGTCTACGAAGAGGAGAAACCATAACATTTTCCACTAACATGGCACCGAGAGGCCTCAAAATCCATTCAACAAATAGCAATACAGCAGCTTCAGTACTTTGCACCTGCTTATAAGAACGTTTCCTTCGGAGTTAATCCAAGTGAACTATTAGGCGGATAACGTTAGATCAGGTTAAACGATTACCCCATCACCCTTATTAGTGACATGGCCACAAGGACAGGTATGGAAAAAGAAGAATAAGACATCTCAAGCGACTGCTCATAAAAAAGACTGCCGACCTAGTATATAGCTTATTTTTTCTAGCAGCTATAAATAAAGCTCACTTCCGTTTAAAAACAGAAGTGAGCTTTATCTGAATGATACAATACTGTAATGATATGCTGATAAATAGATGATTTTTTAAAGTATCATATTTTTTTATTGTTTTTAGCCCCCTTCTATTCAAAAAGTTAATAAATACAACAGTAAACGGAAGATTAATTTTACTTCTGCTAGGATTTAATCATTCTGTGTGGAGGTTGTCTGAATTCTCTCGAAGGAAAAAGTTTATTTAAAGATTTGATTAATAGTAAATACATCAATGCAATTTACGCAAAACAAAAATAGAACTCTTTCTAGACTGGGGAAGCATTTACTAAAAGTTAAATTTATTCCCTGTGGTCTGAATTTTATTTACACCTCACAAAAAATAATAATAAAAAAAACGCATCAAATATATTGTCTCTTAATTGGATATATTTCTACGCATTTTTTAATGTTTTAATTGTATTTTTTAATTGATTAACGTTTTCACATTTATTTTCTCGTTGTTGGAAGAAAATGTTATTTTGAGCGTGATCGCTATATGTGTGGGTTGATTTAGTTGATAATTATTTTTTGGTGGGGATTTTTTTTAATCATCCAATATACGTTTTTCTTGCTTAAAAAATAAAACATGTAAATAATTAAAAAGATCTACTGCTACCTCTTAAAATGCAGATTCTTCTTTTTTTAGGGCGATTACATTTTCGTGTGTTATTGTTTTAGTACTTCTGCAGTTTATGAACTGTTATACTCTGAGATGGGATTTTCATGTTAAATTCAATATTTATCGTATATTTTGTTTATTAAATTTTGTGAAACTATAGAATAATTAAGAAAGCTCCCCTTCCATACTAATAATGGGGTTTTAAATAATAACGTTATTCTTTTTGCACGGCCCGTGGGCTGCAGAATGTCTTAAGTGTTCGCCCCTATCTATATTTGAAATTGCATGCTGCTTCTGCTGCTGCTGCTACGACTACTACTACTACTACTACTGCTACTACTACTACTACTACTAATAATAATAAATAATAATAAATTGGAATAATTTTTACATAGGTTTGAGTGTTTTATGTGTTTTATATTGTTTTAAATATATGCATTTGTTACTATCGTTTTTATTCAGGCTAACACGAGTATTTTTCATCAATTGAGTTTAACACCTCGCAAAAAATAATCTTAAAAAGATTATTACCTCCAATCATAGCCGATATATTACACCAAAATTAGATAAATAAAAAAAAACACAAATAGTGTTACTGTGCCAAAATGTTGCACCCACTGTAGACAAAACTTTCGTAAAAATATCCAAGAATATACATACATATATATACATATATATATGCATATATATACATATATACATATATGTACACATATATATACATATATAGAGACATATATATATATATATACACATATATATAGACATATATACACATATATATTCATATATATATACATATATATTTATATATATAAAAATGTAACTCTTGGTTCGTTCGCAATTAATAGTCTAAAGAACCACTGGATGGATGGCTTCCACGTTTTGGTATAATATGTTTAATATGCCCATGTGTGCTTTTATATATTTCTTTTTAATTATAACATTATACTTAATTTTTCTATAATAAATAGGTGGTTTTCTTTGTACCGATAGGTCATTTTTTTTATTTAGGGACAATTATTTATTACCGCTTCCCGTCACGTGACCAGTGTTTCCAATTTAGCAGTTTTCCTGCTAGATCTGGAGATTTCGTTTGCAATCTAGCGGGGAATTCTAGAAAATCTGGAGATATTTGGCACCCACACCCGCAATTTTAGATTAAAAAATAAAGAAAATCGCTTGAAAATACTTTAAAACATAAAATAAACTCATTCATGTAAGTAAAAAAAGTAGCATTTATTGCCTTTGGTAACAATTATTTATTGATTATTTGTTTTGTTTTTCACCTTTTTTTTTTCGGTTAACCATTCTTAAATCTCGCTATAAAATCGATTTTTACAAGTACATTTTAGGTGGGGGAGGGCATTCCAACCTCCGAAGTTTAGTTTAAAATACGATCTAAGCAACCCCGCTTAATTTACAAGTATTGTCGAAAATGGTAAAAAGCAAGAAACAACAGCAAAAAAAAGAACTCATACCAATACAGTAGAATTTAATTGTCTACCAACCTAAATACTTTTAACATGCTATAACAAAGTTTTTTTTTCTTTTTCTAATTTCAAAATATGTTACACCATTATTGTGATGTTTAATTTACAGTATATTTCAATTTAACTTTTATTATAAAAAGTTTGAGTTTATGATATGTTTCTTGCAAAAAAAATACCCTCTCTGAAAAAACAGGTAAAACTAGCTGATAAAATATGTAAGCCTTCTGGGGAGCTAACCGCTTCAATATAATTCCAGAAACATATAGTGAGAGAACACGGAACATTTTATATATTGAATATATTATATTTATAATTTTTTTATGGTAGGAAGTTAAAATATGGAGTTTTTTTTTGGGGGGGGGGGACTAGCGATTTTTGAAAATTTCAGACGATAAAAGTAAAAAATCTAGCGATTTTCTGGAGAATTCTTTCTCCTGTTCTCGCGGGTTTTTTTTTTAATTGCCAACACTAAAAAGATATTTTGGTCTCACTACTACAGGCTTTATGTAAGCAGAACGTGTTAACAATATCGGTAAATTTTCAATGGGTTTAATCACATGATTATTGATAATGTAACCATGTAATAGAAATTTAATTCAAATTAACCACACGTGGTCGTTTTCCTATCAAATATTCATCAAAAAATGGTAGGTACAGACAAAATGAATGCCGACGCTCAAAGTGTATAAACATCTTGACCCCTCCCTTTACTTAAAAGTTCACCAAAAATCAGGAAATCAACCAATTTTAATGAAAATTTCAGTATTTTTCAAATAATGATCGCAGAATATAATGAACTAATATTTTTACTTAACTCATAGTGAAAATGTTTTATTTTGTTTAAACAAAAATACCTTTACTAAAGTTATGGTTTTCAGTAGTAAA
The DNA here is from genome assembly GCF_053919585.1 of Euprymna scolopes. Lineage (NCBI taxonomy): Eukaryota > Metazoa > Mollusca > Cephalopoda > Sepiida > Sepiolidae > Euprymna > Euprymna scolopes. The sequence goes on from NC_136494.1 coordinate 120,957,908, forward strand.
TAAAAAACGCAAGAATTTATTTTTGCTTTTTTTTATATAAATAAAGCATCGTAAGTTGTAACAATAAAAAATAATTTTTACAGGAACATTACGAAAAAAGCCCCTAAAGTCCGTATTAATGAATTCGATATAACTCGAAGAAAAATGAATTTCTCGAATACTATTCAGGAAATTAAAGATTCAATTAGATTCCTATTTCAGTCACCTAAATTATTTAGGGCGAAATGAGTTTAGGAATTTATAGCCAAACCTAAATATTTTTTTTGCTTAAAAAATAGCATTAATACAGTAAGTTAAGTAAAATTTGCATAGAATGCTCTGCTTTACGGTTGTTGTAAAAATGGAACGGAAATTTGAATTTCGTTCCCTTATAAATTCGGTACATTTTTACATTGCGTGAAACTCATCGTTCACATTCGACACGTCAACTTTTATAGATTTTCGGGTACGCTGACAAGATTAGGGGTGTCTATTCCAAAAGCCGTTCTTAACATGGGTAGATTGGAGTGTTTATTCGTTGTAAACGTACTCGACAACCTATAAATGTCGACATTTCCAGTGTGAATGGTAAGCTGGACTTATGTAAAAAATAACCAAAGGATATACCAAACTGACTTTTTCGTTTAAAAATGGAAGTATTTCCCTTTCGTTATTAACTTTTTTTTTTTTAATATTTTGTGTTTTATATACATAAAGTACAAATGTTGAATGTTACTGTTTTGATTATATTCGTTTGGGGGGCACAATAAAAAATGAAGAAAGATTAAAACTGAGTGAAATTTAAGTTTCCGTTCCATTTTTACAACAACCGTAATACAGCGCATACTCAGCAAGTTTTATCGTAATTTATAAGCATAATGTTGAAACACTGAATCAATATTTTATTTATTTTTTTGCATAGTTAATGATATAAGTATTCTTCTGTTTATTTTCTGAATATCTGTTAAAAAAATTTGTACATTCTCTTGAAAAAAAGAATCAAACTTTTCTCTACTTTCACCTAACTATTTACAGTGTTCATGTAAAGCATTCATCTGTTCTTCTTATATGAAAAATTCCGTTTTACAAGAGAAGCGTTTACTGCCAAATTTCTTTAAAAATAAGTGCAAGTTTTCCTGAAAAAAATCTTTCACCTAACAATTTATGGTAAAAAATTAATCTTTTTGGGGGCAAAAAAATAACAACTTTTATTGATTAAAAAAAATTGAAAAAAATAATAAAAGTTAATAAACGAACAAAATGCAATTTTTCTTGAGGAATGTGTTCCATTTTAACAAACTGAGCCACAGAAACGCGTGACCGGGTACAGCTAGTATATACATATATATAAACATATATACATATACAAACATATATATACATATGAAAAAAAATGGAGGTGGAAGGACCTGGATACTCAACGTTTCGCCCGATTTATGCGGGCTTCTTCAAGAGGGATGGTCATTGACGAGAGAGTCGGAGGATTGGGGCTATATATAATGATGGGGGAGAGCAGCGTGTTTTCCTTATGTAAATTAGATGTCATATATACATGTATATACATTTTATGAGAGAAGAACTAATTAGAGTAAACTAGTGTAGTGGATTACGTCTAAAAGATAAAATATCGTAGAGATTAAAAATTGTGTTTGGAAATATAGCGGTGATAGATTAAATAAATAAAATGACACGAGATTACGAAAGAATCTTTTTTTTTTTAAATTAGAAATAATTGAATTGGGATAAAATAGCGCAGTAACTTAAAAGATGGTATCTAAAAATAAGAATAGGAGGTGATAAAATGGGTCTAAAAATAGATAATGATAAAATACAGTAAATAAGTAAAATAAAAATAAAATTAAGTGAAATTACGTTTTTTTTTTTGTTTTTTGTTTTTCGCGTTTAACCGGTTTCTAAGTTGTTTTCTTTAATAATTATTTTCGACAGAAAGGGAGCAACGTGGAAAAAAACTTTTCTTTGCTTAATTATATTGCTGGAATGGGAGATTATAGCTGACTCAATTAAACGTCGTGTGGATCTGTTATGTATGTGTTTAAGGAAAGTTGCTTTGTTAAAATCAAAATGGTGGTCGTTTTCCATGATGTGACAAAATATGGCGTTGAGTGTATTGTTGTCTTTTACATCTCTTTTGTGTTCATATATTCTTTTATTTAAATTACGTTGAGTTTCTCCTACGTATATTCTTCCACAATCAAGGCAGGGTATGGAATATATTCCGGCTTTGGTGTTAATGTTGGTATTAGTTATAATTTTACGTGTTAGATCCCTAATTGTTAAAGAGTTTAGTTTTGTTATTTGAATGCCTGTCTTATTTAGGTTCTTATAGATTGTGTCGTTGTTTTTATTAGTTGGTAATGTTAATTGTCTGTTGTGTGTCTGGCTATTTAAGGAATGGTCTCGGTTTCGGTTATGGTAAATTTTTAGTGCTTTTCTTTTTGTATTTGCCAAAAAATGTTGAGGGTATTGCAAGTTCATGAATGTACGTTCGATATACTCAAATTCTTCCACGATGTATTCTTCACTACATATTCTCAGGGCCCTAAGAAAAAATCCTATTAGAATACCTCTTTTTACTTTATCATCGTGATGAGAGTAAAAGTGTATGTAATCATTTTTATTCGTGACTTTCCGATGGACTTTAAAACTTAGATGATCATTGTTATTTATGATGTTGATGTCCAGAAAAGGTATGGAGTTGTTATTTTCTCTTTCATACGTATAGTTAATAGTGGGTTCAATCTTGTTTAATTTATCAGTGATATTCTCTATTTTGGAAGATATAGGGAGAAAAATTAAAATATCATCAATATATCTATAGTAGGAGGTGCCCTTGGGCAATTTATATTTCATGGGTTCGGTTTCTATGAATTCTAAAAATAGACATGCCAAAACCCCACTTAGAGGGTTACCCATGGGCAGTCCAAATTTTTGTTTGTAGCAGAGTCCATCGAATGTGAAATATGTCATGTCAATGCATATACTTATAATCTTAATTATATTATCTATCGACAAAGGTAATTTAATTTTTATTTTATTTAAATGTTTTGAAAGAAGGTTGAGACATTTCTTGGTAGGGATATTGGTGTATAAAGATTCTATATCGAGACTATTCATGGTTTTATTTTTCATATCTATGTTTTTTATCTTATTAAGAAGGTCGCCAGAGTTTCTTATATGGGAATTGCTAATTGTGCCCAATAATGGCGTTAGGAGTTTTGTGATCGCTCTTGCTATCTTATGGGTGGCACTGCCAATGCCAGAGATGATTGGGCGTATTGGATTATTATTTTTATGTGTTTTGGGTAAACCATATAAGGTCGGGATTTTAGGATGGTATTCTATATAGGTAGTCCATATTTTATCATTATGTATTAATTTCTTGTAAGATTTGTTAAATTTGTCAATTTCTTTATGTATTATTTCGGAGGTAGTTTTTTCATATGTGTGTTTATCTTGTAATAGTTGAAGTATTTTATTTTTGTATTCAGTTGTTTCCATTATTACAATCCCCCCACCTTTGTCAGCAGGTGAGACGATAATATTATGGTCGTTAGCCATGTGTGATAATGCATTTATGTATCGTTTTGGTAGGGTGATATCCCTGGTTTGGGCGTTGGTCGTGGATATTATACCCTGGATGAAACCTTTCATAAAGTCGGTATCTTCGTGTTTATAGTTTCGAGCGATTGTGTTGGTTGTTATCTTTGGATAGATTCCCGTTGCAAATTTTAAACCAAGGCTGAGGGCTTCTGTCTCGGTGTTTGATAGTGGCCGGTTTGTAAAATTTTCTATGAGTTTTGGTCGTCCAATAGAACCCCATTTGCTGTTGGAGATTAGATTGGATAGTTTTCTGTTAAGTTTTCTGTTGTGGGTAGAGTTGAAAGATATAATCCGTCGTTTAATTTTAGAGGTTGTATTCCTAGAAATAGAGTGGTTCATGTGTAGATCGTCTGCTAGTGATTTGGCAATAGTTCGTAAATAAGTTGCTTTGTTTCTAAGAGTTTGTGCTGATGCGCTTAATACTGCTCAATGTGTTCAGGGAAAATATGGTGGGAGGATTGGATGATCTTATTGGTACATTTGGGAATGACCTTTTCGTCAATGCATAAAATAAAAATTAAATTACCTTTGTCGATAGATAATATAATTAAGATTATAAGTATATGCATTGACATGACATATTTCACATTCGATGGACTCTGCTACAAACAAAAATTTGGACTGCCCATGGGTAACCCTCTAAGTGGGGTTTTGGCATGTCTATTTTTAGAATTCATAGAAACCGAACCCATGAAATATAAATTGCCCAAGGGCACCTCCTACTATAGATATATTGATGATATTTTAATTTTTCTCCCTATATCTTCCAAAATAGAGAATATCACTGATAAATTAAACAAGATTGAACCCACTATTAACTATACGTATGAAAGAGAAAATAACAACTCCATACCTTTTCTGGACATCAACATCATAAATAACAATGATCATCTAAGTTTTAAAGTCCATCGGAAAGTCACGATTAAAAATGATTACATACACTTTTACTCTCAACACGATGATAAAGTAAAAAGAGGTATTCTAATAGGATTTTTTCTTAGGGCCCTGAGAATATGTAGTGAAGAATACATCGTGGAAGAATTTGAGTATATCGAACGTACATTCATGAACTTGCAATACCCTCAATATTTTTTGGCAAATACAAAAAGAAAAGCTCTAAAAATTTACCATAACCGAAACCGAGACCATTCCTTAAATAGCCAGACACACAACAGACAATTAACATTACCAACTAATAAAAACAACGACACAATCTATAAGAACCTAAATAAGACAGGCATTCAAATAACAAAACTAAACTCTTTAACAATTAGCGATCTAACACGTAAAATTATAACTAATACCAACATAAACACCAAAGCCGGAATATATTCCATACCCTGCCTTGATTGTGGAAGAATATACGTAGGAGAAACTCAACGTAATTTAAATAAAAGAATATATGAACACAAAAGAGATGTAAAAAACAACAATACACTCAACGCCATATTTTGTCACATCATGGAAAACGACCACCATTTTGATTTTAACAAAGCAACTTTCCTTAAACACATACATAACAGATCCACACGACGTTTAATTGAGTCAGCTATAATCTCCCATTCCAGCAATATAATTAAGCAAAGAAAAGTTTTTTTCCACGTTGCTCCCTTTCTGTCGAAAATAATTATTAAAGAAAACAACTTAGACACCAGTTAAACGCGAAAAAAAAAACCAAAAAAAAACGTAATTTCACTTAATTTTATTTTTATTTTACTTATTTACTGTATTTTATCATTATCTATTTTTAGACCCATTTTATCACCTCCTATTCTTATTTTTAGATACCATCTTTTAAGTTACTGCGCTATTTTATCCCAATTCAATTATTTCTAATTTAAAAAAAAAAAGATTCTTTCGTAATCTCGTGTCATTTTATTTATTTAATCTATCACCGCTATATTTCCAAACACAATTTTTAATCTCTACGATATTTTATCTTTTAGACGTAATCCACTACACTAGTTTACTCTAATTAGTTCTTCTCTCATAAAATGTATATACATGTATATATGACATCTAATTTACATAAGGAAAACACGCTGCTCTCCCCCATCATTATATATAGCCCCAATCCTCCGACTCTCTCGTCAATGACCATCCCTTTTGAAGAAGCCCGCATAAATCGGGCGAAACGTTGAGTATCCAGGTCCTTCCACCTCCATTTTATTTCATATCGTCGGATTTAATCCAGCTCAACAATCATATATACATATATATATACATGCCTATATATACATATATATATACATATATATACACACATATATATATATACATATATATACATATATATAAACATATATATATATACATACATATACATATACATACATATACATATATATTAATTATACATATATATATACATATATATACATATATATGCATATACATATATATACACATATATATACATATATATATACACATATATATACATATATATACACATATATATACATATATATACACATATATATACATATATATATACATATTTAAATACATATATATATACACACACATATATATACATATATATACACACACATATATACATACATATACATATATATACATATATATATATATATATATGTGTAAGAAATAAACGAGGCGCATGGAATGAGGTGTTTACTTGATATAAGCAAGGGTAAATTTCAATCTAATATAAATTCTAGTCTAGCTACAAATATAATTTGCTGCTTTCTTTCTGTCCTCTGATGAGAAGAATAGCTAGCACATCATTCTTTGAAAGTTGTTTTCGGGAGTATTTTGTCGTATAATATATTTAATTGTAACTTTTAACTTACAGTTATAAACTACTATAAGCATATCATTGAATAGATAGATAGATCGATAACAACTAATTAACTTATACCAATGTTAATTAGCTAATACACTTACGACCATGCTTAACCCATGACGCGATATACATTATGTTTGTTTGATCTGTTTATTATTCGTTTCCAAATTCTGATTCGTGCATGCAAACCGAACATTTTCCAAGTGCCATGTTACTGTCTTCAACAGACCAAAATGACTGGTAGTTTCCTGTCACGCAAGAAAAAATAAAATATATCCCATATTCTTACACACGTAGTTTTAAAGGCTTAATTGATAAAATAAGGATTTGTTCGGATTATCCCGATGGTACAGGTCAGGGTGTCCATTAAACTGTAGTAACCCGGTTCTTGTAGCAAACTTATGGTACATGTAGCATGTTTCGTGAATGCTGCCCGATTTTCGTGTCCTCCCATAATTTTGAATGAATGGAATCAGGTCAAATGATAAGAGGTTTAAGTATTGAACGTACGTGAAGCGTGCTTCGTGCGAATACTAGAGTGGTTATACATGTACGTTCCTCTGCGAGTGGAATAATAACTACGTTGTCGTTGCTTTCCTTGTTGGGATTAGAGACGAGTGATGCTGTCTAAATAAGTTCGTGTCTGCACTTAAATAAATTAAAATATTGATGTATTTGCTTTTGATCGCCCGCGAGAAAGGGGGGGGGATTGAGAAGAGAGGGAGTGAGGGGGGGGGAGAAAAAACATAAGAACAAAAGATACAAAAAATATAGTAAATAATAGTGGTGAAAATTGTTAAGCGTTATTTTGTCATATTCTACCTAAAGAGGATAGAGAGATGAATAATAAATAAGAAACAACAACAACAATAAAAATTAGAAGTAAAGATGAAAACAAAAGAAAGAAAATAGAAAAAAAACCCCGAAAAAAACGAACGAGAGAATGGAAACAAAAAATCAGGCAAAGGAAGAGGCTCCGCAGACGTGAAGGAAATTGAGATGCCTCCGTTTAGTCCCAAGAGACAATGGATACTCCCTGTAAGGGTAGCTACGTGTCTAATTGTGAGGCAAGGGTTGCGCAATCTCCTACCCACCTTTCCTGAATCGGCACTGTTTGAATCCAGTGGCAAGAGAGGTCAAGGGTAACTGAAAGAAATGCCGAGATAAGCGGAGAGCACATACAGCACCTGGAATTCCCAAACGGTCACTCATTTTAGTATTGACGAGGTTCATCGTTGCTTAACTTCGGTGATCTAACGTGAACCGGTGTTTCAATGTGACTATGCCGTATAAACTGAGAAGAACGAATATATTTGATAAGTTTCCAAAAAATGAAGAGAGACTAAAGCTTCTTTCAGGACTGCCAGCAACCACTGTAAAAGAGTAATAAAAAATGCAAGAGAGCTATATGCCCAGTCTGTTAAATCCAAGGTAGCTGATCAGCAGCTTGGTTCCCACCAGTTTTGGCAAATAACAAATAGGATCCTGAACAGAAGTGTGCGTTCTATCCCAACCATTATCAATGGACCAGAGGTCATCTCGTCAGCGTCAGACAAGGCCAAACTATTTGCAAAGAACTTTGCAGCTAATATTACCCTATGCGACGAAGGCCATCAACTCCCCATATTTCCTCCTATAACACAGAACAAGCTAGGTAACATACAAATATCCGTGCATGAGGTCGCCAAGCTAATGAAGAACCTAGATTCCAGTAAAGCAACTGGCCCTGATGGCATCCCAATTATAGTGTCAAAAAAGCTTCAACCAGAACTTGCTCCTATACTTACGAAACTGTTTAAGCGCTGCCTTAAGGAGAAGTGCTTTCCGACTCCCTGGAAAACCTCATCAGTTTGCCCTGTATTTAAGAATTCAGGTGATAAGTCATCTCCCTCTCAGTACAGACCAATAAGTCTCCTGTGTGTTATGAGTAAGTTGCTGGAATCCATATTAAATAGAGAAATAGTCAACCACCTCAGCAGGAATAACCTTCTTAGTGATACACAATATGGTTTCCGCTCTGCAAGATCTACCGCAGATGTGCTGACGGATATATCCCACACGATTAGTGAATCTCTTGATGAAGGCTTCCTTTCTAGGGCAATTGCTCTCGACATATCAAAGGCCTTCGACAAGGTATGGCATAAGGGTCTACTTCACAAGATTTCCAGCTACGGTATAACTGGAAATGTTTTCTCAATCATTAAATCATTTCTCTCTAATAGGCTCATAAGAGTAGTGGTAGATGGACAAAAATCGGAGGCCTGCAATATAAATGCTGGAGTCCCTCAGGGGTCAATCCTAGGCCCAACTCTCTTCCTGATCTACATCAATGACCTCCCTAAACACATACTTAAATCATTCGTTGACATCTATGCTGATGACACTACCATCTACGGCAACACATCAAAGGCTGTAAATGACAAAGTTCTCTCTGATTCTCTCTCCTCTGATCTCGAGCGCGTGGTTCAGTGGGGGAAGATGTGGCTGGTTACCTTTAATGCATCCAAAACAAAACTCCTATCCTTACATCATCAACGCTCTGATCCCCATCTGGCATCAATTGTGATGGATGGCTCTCGTCTGGGTGAGGCCCCGTGTTTTGATAAGCTTCTGGGTTTGACCTTTACTCCTGATCTGAAATGGAACTCGTACATCAAGTCTGTTGCCAAGGTCGCTGGAAAGATGGTGGGATCCTTCTACCGCTCCAGAAGATATCTCACTACTGATGCAATTCTCTATCTATATAAAAGCCAAGTACGTCCAAGGATGGAATACTGTTGCCATATCTGGGCAGGAGCTGATAAAAAAAGCCTATCCTGCCTTGACAGAGTACAAAATAGACTTCGTGGCTTAGTGGGGGATGCCCTTTTCTCTACCCTGCAACCTCTCTCCCACAGAAGAGACGTTTCGAGTCTATCATTGTTTTATCGTTATTTCCATGGCAGGTGCTTGTCTGAACTCCAATCTCTGGTCCCACTCGCCAATCTTTCACGAAAAACACCCGTCTAGCCGAATCCACTGTGAAAAATTTCCCCCACTCTTTATCTGTGCCTAAATCAAAACGTGGATTCCATGAACAAAGCTTCTTTCTTAGAACTGCACGCCTGTGGAACTCTGTTCCGTCTGCCTGCTTCCCACCGGACTACAACTTGGATGTCTTCAAGTCCAATGTTAACAAATTCCTAATGAACCACCCCCTTAAGTAAACACTTCATCAAATCTTCACACTAACGTAATGTACTTGCAATAACCCTTATCCCTGAGTGGCTTCCGGGCCTTTATAAGTGGTGATCACTGTGTAAAAAAAAAATAAATAAATAAACAATTATAAAAAATGGGAGGGTAGGAGGGTGTTAAGGAGCAAATGAAGGAAGGAGAGGAGGAGTATGTTTGAAGTTCTGCTTGAGCCCACTCGACGTAAACACCTCGGCCAGCCTGACAATCAGCAAAATCCCACTCCTTCATTGTAGAGATTCTAAATAAGAAAAGGTTCTATAATCTAATAACTTTCTTCCCTGTACAGCTCGCATCTGGAATTCCCTCACTGCACATTGTTTCATAAACTTTATCAACATGCAGAAATTTAAATGTAGTGTTAACAAATATTCCGCTGCCTAACTCTCCATTTAGGATGCTCCTGAACATATGACCTCTAAGTTACTTTCTATTTTAAGTTTAAATACTGCCGAATTTCTGTCAGGTTTTGAACAATCACAGAGTAATTGATTTTTTTCAAACTCTTAACAAAATTTTATAATCAGTGACGTATTTATGATTAAACCGAAATTTATTTTGATGAATTAATTCTGGTAATAGGATTTTAATTTTTTACTTTTTTTTATTAATATAATAATTGTAAAAGATAATACCAGAAGAATCTCCTTAGAACGCGTACCTAACTTAGAAAAATCGACTTACTTGCTTTCAAACAATAGTAAATATTTAAAAAATATGTATATTTCTGTGAGAGGCACTTGAATCCTATTTAAAACTATATCGTCTTAAAGAATGGTCTTAAACTCTATCTTCAATTGACATTTATTCCGTAGATGCTTAATTTTCATACCTTTCCAAAATTAGATCCCCGGTGTCTAATTTTCCTAAATTTAATTAAATTAAAATATAAATATAAAGGGATGTTTCAATGTTTTTGATTCGTTTGGGATTTTATCTGTTTTTGCTTAAATTAGCTGGTGGGTTTTATCCGGTGTCCTTTTGTCCGATCATCTAGGTGTATATGTGTATATGCATATATTTTCGCAAACAAAAAACGCACTTATAGTGTGTGTTGGAGGGACATATATAAAAGATACGGGGGGGGGATCTAAATATTTTTCTGGAATGTTTTCCTTTTAATTGATTGAAAACAATGAAACAGCTAAATATGCATTTCTCTTTTAAAACAAAACCGATTTGCATTCGTCATTAGTTGGCAAAATGCGATTTGAATATTTCATAAACAATTGAAAATAATTAACGATTGCTATGCAAAATAAAACGGCATAGGAACAGAATAGTTAACAAAGTCCCCTCTCCATTTTAAACATAAGTTTCTAAATAACATAGTTGCTATATAGAAAACAATTCTTAACTTAAGAACGGATGTGAATATATTCTTAACTATTCTATACGCGCTCTCTACCAAAGAATGTTCATGTGTTTACCCTCATCATCAATATTTTACCTGTTATTACTACTGGCAATGTTATAGATATGTAGTAGATTGATTTGTTTTATGCGATTGCATATGGACAACTTGAAAATCTTGCCGGAAAAAGCACAAACAATTGTTTTTAAATTTAAACTTTCGTACATTAATTTAACCTAAAAGGACGAATAATCATCATTTCCAGGCTACTCTAACATTGTAGAAATGTCCACTTAGCCGAAGTCTGACTGGCAAGGTTGTAAAACTATGTATAATCGCTTAGCCCCCCCCCAAAAAAAAACTTACAGAATTTATTTCCATGAGGAAAATAATAATGTTGAGATAGTGTTCTAAAATGCTACAATGTCTCTGAAATGAAAAATCATTTAACGTACTATTAATATTGTTCAAGCGTTTCTCAACTGGGAGGATCTAGAGATCCGACTGGCTGAAGGAAACATAGCTGACAAAGTATAGCAACATCTTATTGAGAAGGAAACTAAGAAGTGGCAGGAAATTCTAGCTAGATTGTTGGACATCATCAGGTTTCTCGCCAAGCAGAATCTGACACTACGGGGTTACCGGGATGACATCTATAATGATGAAAGAGATCAATAAAATAAAGATGATTTTTTAGAATTGGTAAATTTATTGGCCAAGTATGACCGCTATTATGGCACGCCACACACCGGGTGTAATTTAATTTTCAACTCGATATTGTCGTTTCCGTTTCTTTTATTTCTGAGCTTTTGGAAAACTCCTCTCTCAGAAATCAATGATAGCCAAAAGCATTTTCCTTACCCGAGCTATTAGCGTTGCTAGCTGTGAGCGCTCTTTCTCGAAACTGAAACTCATAAAAACTACTTTCGATCAAAAATGAGCCAGACAAGGTTTACAGACTTGGCAATCCTCTCCACAGAGAGGGAATTTGTCGATAGAGTGAATTTTGATAGAATTATTGATAACTTTGCCGAAAAAAAAGCGCGAAACGTATGTTTGTAAATTTTCAACCGACTTGATGCCTTGCGATAGTTCTCTCAAAAATAAATTTATAGCCTTATTTTTAATTCATAAATGCATTCATTTAAAAAAATTAAACAATTTTTTTATAAAGATTGAAACATTATTAACAACAACAGCAACAACAACAACAAATTTCTTAAATTTCGCGCTTAACCCGAGCGATTATACTCACGGCTATCAAAAAGCCCGGATACAAGACGATTTTTCTTTTCGGGAGGCTCGACCTCTTAATAATAACATTATGAAGAAAAAGAAAAGAAAACTACATCGGGTTATCCTCTCCTTGATACAGCCATATTTTTTTGAAAATTCGGAAATAACAATAATGAAAAAATAAATAAAAATGATTTTTATCATTTCTTAACCTTTTCATGTTTTCAAATGTTCTCATTTAAATTTATAAATTTTTGTTGTTTCGTGGAACAACAGTGAAAATAAGAACAATCATGTCGAGGTTCGGTTAAGGAACAAGTGTATTAACAATAATGTATAAAGATAGGAAAGCGTGTATATCTGCTGGGCATTCGGCTAGTAGTTGAAGTGCAATCGCATCTCTCTCACCGGTGTTGGAATTACTAGCGCTATTTATAGTGCTAATCGGTGTAAATTCCTCTGTTCAAGGAGGGTTGGTATAACAATTTTAATTTCAAATATTCTCATTTAAATTTACAAAATATGTTTTCTAAAATTTGTGACTTTTCATTTCTAAAATTTTGCGCTTAAACCAAGCGATTACACACAAGGATTTAAAAAAGTGCTGATAGAAGACGTTTTTTTTCTCTTTAAGAGTCTCGACCTCTTAATAATAACATTATGAAGAAAAAGAAAAGAAAACTACATCGGACTATCCTCTCTTTTGTACAGCCATGTTTTTTTGCGAAAATTCAGACTTTAACAACAACAAAAAAGTAAATAAAATGCTTTTATCATTTCATAACATTTTCAGATGTCCAAATTTTTTATGATTTGAATTATACGTTTTTGGTTTGAAAAAAATATTTTGTTTCATATTAACGTTTACATAGTTCCTTTCAGATTAATTTTGCATACTTATTTTTATTCAAATTATTGAAAAGAAGTTGTTAGATTAAAGTAAATCTTTTAAAAAAGGGAATTGTGTAAACATTAGGCCAATGTAAATAAATATTTTTAGGGCTTTTTAGAATTTTGAAGGTTTTAACAGATTGTCATATGTCAGCGGGGGAGGCAAAACAGTAATCATATGCCAGCGGGAGGAAAAACATGTAATTATATGTCAGCGAGGGGGGGGGGCAGGTAATTATATGCCAGCGGGGGGGGGGGCAAAATAGGTAATTATATGCCAGCGGGAGGAGGCAAATTTTCCGACTGCTCCGGGCGGCAAAAACTGATGCTACGCCACTGGTTGGGACAATTAATCGGAATCGGAAAAATCGAAACTTTCGGGGGTATTGGAATCGGTGTCGGAATCGGAAAAATTGATACGTATTTTCCGATGCCAAAAATGATTCCATTATCTTTTTTATTAATTGATTTTGTTTGAAATAAAATCTCCCACTGCTGGTATTAGTGATGAAATAATAAACATTTATTGATTTCAAACTACCAGTAAAGCTAAAATCTATAAATAACTCCACCACTTAAGTGTGTTTTTATGTATGCCCTTTTAACACGTGTTTACGGTAATTGGAAAAAAATATATATATTGTATAGTTGATTTATTGATTTATAAAGAACCGGAATCGAAAATTGTATCTGAATCGGGAATTGAGTAGGGAATCAATAATTGTATCGGAATCAGAAAAGAACATTGGAATCGTCGCATCACTAAAAAAAAAAAAAAAAAAAAAAATAGTAACTGCTCTCTCCGCTGCAGATGTTAGTTTAAATATATTTATGAAAGGGTAACTCCAATCCAACAACGGTGTCGTGATCTTGATTATTTCCTTTTCCAACGACCCTAATAAGCAGTTGAATGCACGTTTAAAGTCGCGCTTATATCAGCCTAAGCTGCCTCTCATGCTAAGAAACGAGCTGATATTAACGATTCTACTGCCTGCTTGCTGACGGGAACAGAGGGGTAGTTTGGAGGGCGATAGGGACAAAGGATTTAATTGCTTCAATAAAAGCTGCGGCATTTATCAGCGAGCGATTACACGTGTGGGTTTATCTCGGTGGCCATGGTTTAGCTCAAGTGTTAACACAGAGAATATGAAATCGTAAGGTTTTACTTTTTTCTTTTTATTTTCAATTGTCTTATCGGTTTGTTCAAGTTAGGAATAGGCATCCAACCAGATTCACTCGCTATCTTACATATTCCATTCGGGAGATCTTTTTTAAATATTCTAACCGGCGTTGTAAGTGTAATTGATTGGAGCTCTCTAGGTTCACCGGGTATATTTGCCGGATGGTTTTTTAAATTCTTTAGGCCCTCTTGTATCTCATGTATTGCTATGCGATTATTTTTTTAGATGCGGACATCGCATCCTTACATTGTCTGTTGCTCTGTTTCATTTAATCTTGTCCTCAATTTTGTCGCCTGGCCCTGACTTTGAATGTTGAGAATCTCTGTTAATCTGATGCTGCTGGCCTTTGTTTCCTTTTTTTACTTATTGAGTACTATTTATTTCTTGTAATTGTCAATTTTCTTTTTTTGTGTGAAACATTCTTAAAAGTAAATAAAAATGATTTACAGAAAAATATCATTCTTACGCCAAACTACTACTACTACTACCACTACTACTACTACTACTACTACTACTACTACTAATAATAATAATAATAATAATAATAATTCATCTAAGAATATGATAAATTCCTTCAGTTAAAATATCTGTTGGAAGATGTTTCGTCGGGGACGCTAAATCAGCTATCACCGTCTAGAAAATAGCAAAAATAAAGCAACGATGTAATGTCTCGATAAATATGCCGGAATGCCAATAACTCATATCAAAAAGATTTCAATGAAGAAAGACCCAGAAAACAGCCATTAAAAAGATAGGTCGACCAAATAAGATTGAGGCTTTTTTTATTTTTTAAATTTTATTTTTGTTCCAATCTAGAGTGCACCATTTTGAGGGGTTGGATTTTTCGCTATATTAAGATCGACCTTGTATCTAACTCTGCCCTCGTTGGGAGGCAAGTAAACAGGGACCGTGTTCATCTGTTAACCCTTCAAATTGCATACAGAATGAAGAAA
Source organism: Euprymna scolopes (assembly GCF_053919585.1). Lineage (NCBI taxonomy): Eukaryota > Metazoa > Mollusca > Cephalopoda > Sepiida > Sepiolidae > Euprymna > Euprymna scolopes. The sequence goes on from NC_136494.1 coordinate 120,973,166, forward strand.
TGCGCCACGTGTTAGTGCAGTGATTGTCGCGATTCTATCGCCCTCGGGTGGAAACGTTTCATTGATTTATGCGCTGTAAACTGGCACGTACGTAAATATTGGAAGATGTTTACTTTTAGGCTATTAAACCTAAGAATTTGGAATAACATTTGCGTTTTATTTCTTGTTGATATTCTAAACTGCACAATCAAAATAAGAGACAGACATATTGGCGTATACAATCATATGTAATCTGTTGAAGCGATACTCGCTGTTTATTTATGGAGATCGTCAGGTTTTGATCATACTTCTCTATTCGGTTCTCTCGTTGGCGTCATTCTGCAAATCGCCATTGTTGATATTACTAAATTTCAAGTTTATTTTTACTGTATCTTTTGATCTCAATGTAAGCTTCCTATAATTCTTTTCTTCACACAGATAAAAATATAGCATTTTCCTTAGTAGATTCTCTGGCTTTGTTCTTACTAAGTGACATACCTGTCTAATATTCTGAAGTATCAGTAGAACCCCCGGGAGATGATGGTGGGTAAGTAATTAACGACATGGCCTGATAACTTGAGTTTGCCAAGTTCGAATCCAGTTCGTTCCACAAAAATGCTTTCACTTAAAATATTGGCAACCTTCGTGCAATCCTTGCTATGTGTTTCTAGAAAAAAAATGCTAACTAGAAAGATATCAGAGAAATCAATGTCAACAATAGAATGATCTGATTTATGAATAAACAAAGTAGATCTACCATAGACGCCGAGGGTGTACGTTTTAGTATTTCCTGATTGCATCCATAACTTTCTTATGATGAATCTTGTAGGCATGTCACTTCTAAACGGTATTTTGTACACGTTTCGACAACTGCTCTATAGAGCTTAACTAAGGTATTAAAACGTATTTATTCTATTTTGGATGAAACACATTCATTTAAAGATGTTAGCGACCTTCATGGGATTTCTTCTATAAGGACCCAATGTTTTTTATGCGTTTATAATATCTCTATGAATAAATTACAAATTACGTACCCACTGTTTCAATACAATGAATTTATCGAATCATTTTTTTCTTTACAAAGGAGTCAGGAGGCACTACTCATCAAGGCCCGGATGCCACTCGAGGATAAGGGTTAATGGGTATACATTAGTCAATGAGATTATAGAAAAGTAATCATAAATAGTGGAAATTTTGTAAATTGGATTACTTAGGGGGGCGGTTAATCAAGAATTTGTTTACGTTGGACTTGAAGACAATTGTACTCAACAGGAAAGCAGGCAAACGGGAGACAGTTCCACAGGCATACAGTTCTAAGAAAGAAGCTTTGTTTATGGAATCTACGTATAGGTTTAGGTACAGATAAAGAGTGTGGGAAATTATTGATAGTGGTTTTGGATAGACGAGTGTTTTTCGTGAAAGTTTGGCGAGGGGAGAATTACCTCCCTGTTACCCGCTTTCCTGACTGTACTGATATGCAAAAGTTTAAATGTAATGTGGAATGGCATCTCATTAATCTTCCCTAAACATGGTCCCACACAGTAAACTCTTATGTCCAAGTAGTAACATGGCTTAGTTGAACACTAAAAAAAAGGGAGCAATTAATAATCGGATTTTTAGCATGATTTGAATAAATGGTTCCTTTCGTAATTCCGTACAAATCTCCAAATTCGACATAAATATTCCCGAGTTTGAAAAGATGCACTTGAAGTAAATCGGAGGTTCTAACTCGTTGACGAAATGGTTATTACCTACCAGCTGTTGCACTCGTCACGAATCATTGCCATTTCTGCACCATTCAAAGCAACTCAGTCATACTAATGCCCGCAATGTCCTTCACATTGTCTGGCATTCTTGTTTTGTTCTTCCACGTCCTCTGGTCCTCGATATGACCTTAAACTATATCCAGTGGTGAGGCCCCAGTTTGCGGGCTTTGGGGAGTGTAAAGCCATTGCTCCCAGGTCAACTCTGATCCGGAGTGGTAGTACCTGTTAGGGTCCCAAACTATTGGTTAAATAGAAACCAACTTGAAAAAAATATATATTCTATTACAAAATTTTTCTTCAAAATCTTTGGATCCGGAATTAAATAACCTGAAAAGGGTTGATATGCCGTAAAACAACCGACCAATCAACGTCCTCTTTTGCCAGGGTTTGTATCAAAGAGCAGATCTTTTGTTGAGCCGTGTAACAAAACGTCTGTTCCGGCCACATGTTAAAAAAATCGCAATTTCCTGTCATTTATGTTGTCCAGTAGTTTTTGGCATAATCCAATCTTCTTCAGAACCAATTCGTTTGTACGTTTGACCACCGGGCTTACACGAAGAAGAATACGGTAACACCACAATTCAAAAGCAGCAATTTTCTTTTTGTCGACTTTCTTCACGACTCAACATTCTGCTCCCTATGTTGTTATTTAGAATACCAAAACTTGCAGGAGTCGTTTCTTTGTGCGTTGTGAAATGGATATTGGTTAGCGCAATCATTGCTGTCTCTGCCATTGCAATACGTCGTCTTATTTCTTTGGTGTCATCTACTTTATTTGTAAAAACTGCACACAGGTAGTTAAAATCTTTTTCAGCATCAGAAGAAAGACGTAGATTCCATCGACCAAAATTATACATTTATTATTATTTAGTTTACGTCTTAATCGAAACCCCGCCATTAATTCCGACGGCAGAAGAAAAGTGTTCGTGCGGCCAAGATATTTAGAGATTAAAATAAGCGAAATAAACCACAGCATTACGGCTTTTAAGGCGAAGCATGCCAAAATGTATGAGAAAGCAGACATTATATTAGAGGAAATGAAGAGGAAAGAAAGGAACAGAAAAAATAAGAAGCGAAAAAGGAATACAAGAAGATAAATAAAAGATAAAAGATGAAAAGTAAACTATAAAGAATCAAATAAAAATTAAATAAACATTAAAAAGATACACTATTATAATTATATATTATATAATCATATTATATATATTACATTTAAAATAAAATATATATGATATATCGACCAAAAGTGAAATCTTAGCAATGACATAAGGGATGATGGAGAAGATAACGAGAGAAGATAATATCAGGATCCGCCAACAAACAA
>NC_136494.1:120981234-120986234 GCF_053919585.1 Euprymna scolopes
ATATATATGTATATAATATATATATGTATATAATATATATATATGTACATAATATATATATCTATATAATATATATATATGTATATAATATATATATGTACATAATATATATATGTATATAATATATATGTATATATTATATATATATGTATATAATATATATATATATTATACATATATATATTATATATTATATATATATATATTACATATATGTATTATATATATGTTATATATATGTATTATATATATGTATTATATATATTATACATATGTATTATATATATGTATTATATATATGTAGTATATATATTATATTTATATTATATATGTATTATATATATTAAATATGTATTATATATGTATTGTATATTATATTATATATATTATATATATTATATATATATTATATATATTATATATATATTATATATATTATACATATACATTATATATATTATATATATTATATATATTATATGTACATTATATATATTATATGTATATATAATGTATATATATTATATATATATTATACATATATATTATATATGTATATATATGTATATATTATATATTATATATATTATACACATATTATATATATGTTATATATATATTGTATATATATATTATATATTATATATTATATATATTATATACATATATTATATTATATATTATATATTGTATATATATTTTATATTATATATATATTGTGTATTATATATATTATATATTATATATATTATGTATTATATATATTATATATTGTATATATATTATGTATTATATATTATATATAATATATATAATATATATATATTATATATTTAAGATATATATGTAATTTATATATTATATATATATAATTTACATATTATATATATTTAATTTATATATTATATATATGCAATGTATATATTATATATATGTAATGCATATATTATATATATGTAATGCATATATTATATATATGCAATGCATATATTATATATATGTAATGCATATATTGTATATATTTTATGTATATATTATATATAGGCAATGTATATATTATATATATGTAATGTATATCTTATATATATGTAATGTATATATTATATATATTAAATTTATATATTATCTATATGGTATGTATATATTATATATATGTAATTTATATATTATGTATATAATATATATAATTATATATATATATGTAATAAATATTATATATGTAATAAATATATGTAATATATATATATATATTATATATATGTAATACATATATATTATATATATGTAATATATATATATAATTTATGTAATATATATATTATATATATGTAATATATATATATTATATATATGTGATATATATATTATATATATGTAATATATATGTAATATATATATTATATATATGTAATTATATATGTAATATGTATATATTATATGTATGTAATATGTATATATTTATATGTATGTAATATATATATTATATATATGTAATATATGTAATATATATGTAATATATATATTATATGTATGTAATATATATATTATATATATGTAATATGTGTATTAAGTATATGTAATATATGTATTAAGTATATGTAATATATATATTAAATATATGTAATATATATCATATATATGTAATATATATATTATATATATGTAATATATATTATATATATAGATTATATATATATATATTATATATATATTTTGTATTTATATTTTATATATAATTTATATTATATATTTATTATATATATGTTTTATATATATATTATATATATGTAATATATGTATTAATTTTATGTAATATATATATTAAGTATATGTAATATATATCATATATATGTAATATATATTATATATATGTAATATATATATTATATATATGTAATATTTATTATCTATATAGATTATATATATATATTTTATATATATGTTTTGTATATATATATTATATATATTATATATTATATATTTATTATATATATATTTTATATATATATTATATATTTTATATATATATATTATATTGATTATATATATTATGTATATATTATATATATATTATATATATTATATGTATATTTATATTATATATATATTATATATATATATATATATATATATATATATATAATACTAGCAAAAGTACCCGTCGTTGTCTGGGTTCAAAAACAGCCTACGGAAAATGGACTCTGATTTATGAAAATATGATAGGTTATTAAAAGGAAGGGTTTTAAAGAGATAGCTTCGAATGTAGGGGTATCAAATCCAAAGCAAAATATGATGAAAGTAAAAATAAATAGATAAACCCCATAATTTATTATACCATACCTGTTCACACTGAAACACTTATCACAATATTCTGTGGATCTATATTTAAAAATCTTCTTAAACTTTGTGACATATTTCTATTCGATAGAGGTCAGGCGCCAACGAACACCCCATAATTTTATAATACCATATTTCTTCAAACTGAAACATAATTATCAAAGTATACTTACGCAGATAGATATGAAAAGTATTTATTAAAGTTTGTGCCTATTTCCATTCTACGGATGTCAGGCGCGAACGCTGCCCCCACAATTTTAGTATACCATCCCGATTTAAATTAAAACATGCTTATCAGAGTATTATTATGTACATCTATATCAAAAACACTTGTAAACGTTGTTTTTTTGTTTTTTTTTAATTTTTTGTTTCCATACTTTGTGGACCAGGCGCGAACGCAGACCCCACAATTTTAATGATCCACCGTTCTGCCAGATCAAACACACCCATTCCTTTGTCTCGATACATCTTCTGTCATTATATGTAATCACTTTTGTTTAAAATAGTCAACTATTTAAAGTTTAACAAGGTTTTTTAAAAGGTGTGAGGGTCCACGATAAGACCTTGATTCACGTTAGCTTTTATTTATTTTTTTTAGTTGAATCATATTGTGTCGAATAAATTAACCTTATAAATTCACGTTCTTATTAAAGTGAAAGCCAAAAAAATGTCGGACCTTTGGACAATTCTCGACACAAATTTTGCATAGCTTTGTTTTTTTCCTTCTCCACTTGCCCGTGGCAATCCTTCGAAAATAGATAAATTGATAAATGATAAAAAATTAGAACGTTACTTGTTATCGTGTCAAAAGGATGAAAAATCCTTATTACGTTTCTTTTTAAAAACAACTACATAACCTATTTATTTTTATTTATTTATCTGTTTAAGCTTTTTTTGTCAGTGTACTAGAAGGAATTCAGTTGATTACAACCCTTTCTGCGTGTTATTTACATTACAATAGTAAAACCCTGAATCTGACGGCGCACCACTACACCGTTCAATACGGTAAAACTGAAACGAAGCTGTTCTGCTGGAAAAGGGCGCTATTTTCTTCTTATTCAAATTCATATCGATTCTTTGCTTTAAAAAACTAAAGTAATTACGTGTTTACTTTTTTAATATCCCACTTTGATATTTCAGCTTATTTTACTAAAGTGCGTCTACCTAAAACTCCCATTATTAACAAGACCCTTTATAAAGTAACTAAAGCTTCATTATTTTTCAAAATTGTTTTTGTTTCTTTGTTTTTCGATATTTCGTTGATATTATTTAGTAAGAGTGTTTAGCAGAAAAGCCAACAAACGACTACCCCAAAAAATAAATATATTTAAAGAAATACGAGAGGAAAAAAAAAAGGAAAAAAAAAGAAGGGAAGAGAAATAAGGGGGGTTGTGATCGACAATAATTAAGTTTTAAAGGTTAAAATACATGAGATTGTAGTGTGTGGGGGTTAGTAAATTCAGCTAGGCGTTGGTGAAGATATAGTGATATAGGGAGGGGAGAGCTGGGAGATAAAAGGAAGGTAAGAGGAGGGGGAAATTCAATTTTTGGGGTTTAAGATTTGGCTGTTTTTATTAAGATTGTTTATCTATACACTGCAGTATATGAACTGATGGAAGGGAGAGAGAGAGGGGAGAGAGAAAGGGTTAGTGTACGTGTCACATGCGTTTGGCAAGAGTTCATTCTCGAACTCTTGTACTGGCCACGGTAACTCCAAACTTATATTCAACAATGAATGGTTTCAGGCAGTTTAGAGTGAATACACATGCCAATATATGCGCATATACGCACGCATACATACATATATAAAAGATACATATATATATATACATATATATATACATAAATACACATGTATTTATATAAATACACATTGTATATATATATATATTACAACATACATACACACAACCACATATGCACATACAAATATATATACTATGTACGTGGAAACATGCATGCCTATAAATGCACACACATGCACACACCCATATATACGTATACACACACGTATACCTATATATGAATATGTATACACACATATATACACCCATACATATATGCACACACATACACATACTTACATACATATATGTATAGACACATATCTCCAGTAAGATATTGATATATATATATACATACACACACATGTACACATATATTAACACACTTATATATTATCATACATATCCATAAATATATACATAGATATGTGTCTGTTTATACTAAGTAAATAAAGTAAAGTTAGGATAAATAAATAAAAGGGTCTTGTTAATAATGCGAGTTTAGATAGACGCATGATAAAATATGTTTCAATACATGTTACTGGTTTAATATTTAGGGGTCTGTATGGATTTGTCTTGCTCATTATATATACATATATATATATATATTATTAATATAAATTATATATATATACATTATATATATACATACATACACAAACACACACACACACACACACACACATATATATATACATATATATATATATATATATATATATATATATATATATATATACAATTTTTGTCTTCCAATAAATATTGGGGTAGTACTTATAGAATATTACCGCCAAGAGTATTTTGTAAAACTTATAATCACAGGTTTCCATACCAGTTGATTGTTAGATAATTTTATTCTGAGGTTTACACACACACACA
>NC_136494.1:120991234-121006234 GCF_053919585.1 Euprymna scolopes
CGCTTAGCACAACTTCCTACAGTGTGTCATTGTTCGAAAAGGTTCTTTCATCCAATGCACGAGATATTGTGGACCAAATATTCTCGATTGGGTTTAAATCGGGGCTTTGACCTGGCAAAATATCACATTAATTGAATTATCAGAAAACCATATTTTGTGACTTTACTAGTGTGTGCAGGGGCATTATCGTGTTGAAAAATAATGTTCTGAGATATTCCCAGCTTCTGGATACTTAGTAACAGTCCTGTTTCTAATATTCGAATGTATTCATTTGCATTGATTGACTTCTCACATCTAATAAGTTCCCCAACTCCTGCTGCAGTAAAAGTTCCCCATACCATTATCTCTTCATTCCCGTGTTTAACTGTCGTTTTTATGCAACTTGGTGAAATCTTTCACCATTCGGGAGCATCAGGAGCACCAATAACAAGACAAAATCTTGATTCATCTGACCAGAAAACATTCCTGAACCAGTCCGTATCTTTCTTGCCATAATACGAGAAAAATCTCTTTCTATCATTGATGTTCTTAAAAATGGCTTCTTTACACCTTTTAGAAGAAAATCCCATTTCTTTCATTCGTCTAGATATTGTATATATAGAAAGAGAATTTCCAGCCCTTGTTTTGAATTCTTTGCTATGGTCAACATTAGTTTTCTTTCAATCCTTCAAAACAGTTAATTTAAGCCTGTGGTCGTCCTTCAAAGTGGATGCTCTAGGACGACCAGATCCAGATTTCTCTTTTACCAAGCATTTGACTTTGAACCTTTCATCAATTCTGTTCACTAGAGAAAGAGATGCTTTCACTTTTTTTTTTCTTAAAATATCGAAAATCTGCTTGTAAGTCATTTTGGACTACCATAATCCTGCAATTCTGTTTTTATATCCTCGCAAAGATGCGGTCCTACCATATTTAGGATTAATTTTTCCACTTATTATATGTTATAATAATAATGATTTGCAAAATAGAAAGTTTCAGTTAAAATTAACAAAAATTCATGGAAAAAATTGAAAAATCGATTTCTTCCTTCTTCCACTCTTGACTAATTTTTTTTGTTGCTCATAAGTATATATATATATATATATATATATATATATATATATATATATATATATATATATAATTTGGTACTAAGAAAAATGTTTAGAACATCTCCTACAACTTTATCTTTTATGTCTATTGTATTTTCAATCGTAAATCTGCAATCACAGGGAAGCATATTTAACAATAAAGACAATGTTCACCATATTTTTTTTCTCTGATTCATCTGTTTTTTTTATTTTCTAATTTTCTTTCTTATCATTTTTTTTTTTCTAACAGGGGATGAGACATGCTATCGGATGACAGCCATAACCCACCTACATCATACATTTCAACCGGGAGATCTTTTTTTTAAAGATTCTAATATTCCTTCTAAGTGCAATTCTTTGTCTGCCTTGCACTTGGTTCATCGGATATAATTGCCAGGTATTTTTTTTAATTCCTTTTTATGATTCTGGTTGTTCCTATAATTACTGGAATGTTGGAGATCTTCCTAAGATTCCAATTTCTTTTCATGTCGTACATGAGACTTTGATACTTTGTTATCTTTTCCCTCTAGTTCTGTTTAACCCAGCATCATTGGATGTAGTAACTTCTACTAAGGTTGCTTCTTCCTTCTTCCTCTTATCCCATATCACTGTCATGTTTAATGGCTACGTTTTTTAGGTACAGAGCTGAATTAATCTTTATAATGTGTCCGCAGGGTTTGTGGCGGATCTCCTTCTGATGAGCAAATCTGTACTTATTTCGGTTCTTATCCAAATCCCCCTAGATTAAAAAAAATAAAGAAAGAAAGAAAAGTAATATGATGTACGTACCTGTGACGAAATAAAAATATCATATTCCAAAATTCCACGTAAATTGATCAAGTAGTTTTTTTTTAACTAGTAGGGAGCGTAATTCATGCAGCTTTCATATTTATTATTACAGAGCCAATTTCTTTTTATTGAATATTATATTGTACCTAATATATTGTACTCATTTCAAAAGATTTGCAATAACATGATTTGGATACCATCAACTAGAATGGAAACCAAAAGAGTTAGTGTTCCAGCCGTATTCTCTACCGTTTGAGCTATCGAGAAATAGATAAGACAGATTTAAAATTAAACCACTTCAAGCTATAAATGAATTTGCGCATGCACAAAAGTAATAGAAATATGTCGGCAAGTTAAAATGAACATTTTGCATTTCAACTTGCTGGCATATTTCTGTACATGTTATGCATCCATCCAAAATAAGGATTTTACTCATTAATGTATCTTTGATGTATAATTGCTGTGCCCTGTTAATTTCAGTGTTGTGTGTCAGTAGTTTCAGAGTTTATCAGTTAAATATTTTCACGCAGACATACATACATAAATACATATATACATACATCTGTTTTATTTATATAGAATAAGACAATCAAATTTTATGAGTATCTGAGGAGTTTCTGTGATACCCACCATTTTGAAAAATAGATCTAAATTCTAAAAAAGATGAATCAATAATAATTAATACTTGCTAGATTCATGTTGTAATGCCTACGGATTCTTATTAATCGTTCAAAATGATTTTCTTCATTAAAATAATACTACTTGACTAATTGACGTGATATTTGGAATATGATATTTTTGTTTTGTCCATGGATAGATAATACAGGGTCTTTTTTCATATTTTTTAATATGGCGGAATTCTGGATAAGAACTACAGTTTTCTTGCGGATGTCTTTTGATTATAGAGACGAAATATATATATAATATAAACGCTTACCATATGATTTTTTTAATGCTTTTTGACCTCATCTTCATAGTTTCACCACGTTTCGGCCAACTCATTTTCTGGCCTTCTTCAGGTTATTAACCGGGATATGCTAGGAATGCTGAGTCTTGTTTCGACCAACACATCCTCGTCTCTCTCTCTCCCCCTCTCTCTCTCTCTCTCTCTCTCTCTCTCTCTCTCTATATATATATATATATATATATATATATATATATATATATATATAAGACATCCGCAAAAAAATTGTAGTTCTTATCCAGAATTCCGCCATATTAAAAAAAATATATATGAAAAAAGAAATCTGTATTATATATATTAGACACTAAGAGGAGATTGTAGATAGATATATAAATACCTGTTCACATACACCTTTCACGATAAAGCTAGAACCCAGACTTAGATAGAATCGAGCAATTGCATCGACAACGGACAACGCCAGACCCAAAGTGGGTTTCGATGTACTGCATCTCATCAGTGCCGTGATCCGACATAGGCGCGAACCCAGGTCGTCGCACTCATGAAGTGTGCAATACATATGGGCCACGGCGCAATCTATTGGCTATTCCTCGATTTTTTAAATTCTTATATTTGTATCCAGTTCTACATTCTACGATGTGACAAGTAACGCGTCTATACAACTAAGATAGTTACTGCTGGTATGCAGGCAGTAGATATCACATCTACAAACATTAACTGAAATTAGCCGACTCCCCAGACACGATTTTGAAACAATCTATTGCATATATATATTAGATTTCTCTTTTGCGATTCATTCCTCGTAATATGTAATATTCAATATAGGTTTGATTCTATAATAATACATACGCAATCTGCATAAATTTAAATACCATGTTTAGGCGTATTGTACGACAGCGAATAGGAAATAGACCGTGATAACCGATTTGGTATCCCCGCTGAAAAATGGTTCACGAGTTCTTGTTTGTTGCGTTTCAATACTGTCTTTAAATATAATAAATCAGAATATCCGTAAACTGTTTCTTCTAATCTGTTTATTTACTTTCATGAATATACTGCATATATATATATATATATATATATATATATATATATATATATATATATATATATTTATTTACTTTCCTAAATGTATCGCATATTTTTTTTTTAAATAAACTTATTTATTCAGATATTTTTGAAAAATACATTTATTTACGCACTTTTCACAGAAATGAACGAATGTTAACAGCTTAAATATATTTTTAAAATCTTTTAATCTTTTTAAATTAAAAAGAAATAGTCGAAAAAATATAATCGATTCATGAAAGTATGTAGACATACTTATTTATCAAAACAGTTTACGTATATTCCCATTTATTATATTTAAAGTCATACTTAAATGAAACAAACAAGAAATCGTGAACCTTTTTTTTCAGTGTGGATGCCAAATCGACTACTACCATCTATTTCATATTAAGTGGAAGAGGATTAGTTTCCCCCTCCCCTTGCATGAACTAAGACATCATGGTCGGAAGGTGGAATTGAGAAGTCAGCACCCCTCGAGAAGGAACAATTTGACCTGTGGACCAGATTTAGTGTTAGTGACTGCCACCTCAAAATTAAGGTTAGTGACATCACAGACTTAGGGTTAATGTTAGGATTAAGATTTTTATTTGTTTATCGTTTTAGATTTGTTTGGGTTTTAAACTTTCTTAATTGATTTAATAAATTGATTAAATATATATTTCTAATATCTCCATATATAATATGTTGATTGCAGAAAATCTCCTCTGCATCAAAGTATCGTAGGTTTATAACAACAGATGCCACATAAATATTCAATACATCTACCCTGATAGCCACTATCTTACGACTGCCATTTCTGCCACATTCACTCGTGATAATAAAATCTTACATTACATCCGATGAGCAACACCATCAAAATCGCCACGTCTACAGAGGAAGAAATTCCTCTTTTTCTCTCTCAATATTTAGTGCTCTCGCCGCTACCAGTTGTCACCAGGTTCAATTCTATATTTTTCAACTATAGTGTGACTACACCCTCCGTTACTGGCTAAGATATACATAGACATAACATATTCCTTCCTGTTTCCGAATCCTCAATAATAACAGCTCCCTATCTATGTTCTGCTCTTTCTGATTTGCTGAGATCAGCTATTCTCATATTCCAGGATGAAACTAATTCCCAAATAAACGAACAGCTCTAAAAGTTTACAAAAATGGCGTCGTTCTCCCAACGAGCTCTAAAAAAAAAGAAATACAAACACATTAATTGTTCATAAACAGACAATTAAATACTAATAACTAGGGCTGTGACAATAGAATATTCTTTTCATTCTTTGACTCTCGGGAATAAATCCGATACAGTTAGAGACACTTAATCAACCGAGAACCACATCCGTCTACATAAAAACATATAAGATATTAACGGATATATACTCAAGAGTCAAAACAACGAAAAGAATATGCTGTTGTCACAGCCCTACTAATAACCTTATTTACTGGAACAAACATGCATAAGTAAAAAAAACTTCATATGCATAACGTCTTCTTCGTCTTTGCTTGCATTAAAAAATATAAATATGTTTTGGGAATGTAAATATGTACAAAATATCTACACAGCACTATTCCCCCCAATAAAAACATGCCCTTAAAAAAACATGTTTTCCTTTGCTTTTTTATTGGAATTTATTATTCCGGTTTCCGATTAGATTTATGACATCGATTACCTACGCTAAAGTCTTAACGTAAATTTCATTGCATACGGAAACACTTATTTTTTTATATAGTTGTGTTTTCACCAATTTTGATTTCTGTGGAGTATTTTATTTAATTTTCTTTCCCGGACTGATTCTTGCCATTGCGCGCATGTTATTTTTTTTTGGGGGGGGGGGGTAAATTTGTACTTTAGGTCGACCTCCACAATTTTCTTCAGAATGACGACTTTTAAAGGTGTTCAATTATGCTGATTAAGAAAATCTCATTCAAATTTTGCGGAGACAAGTACTTATAGAGATCTAAAGACCTGTAATATGCACTGTAGTTCACTGGCTGCCAGGTTTGTACGCACGTGCGATAAACAAATCTCCTTCTCTCCTGCCGAAATTGTTCCCCTCCCATTTTTTTAGCATTTGCGTATGGATATGCTGACAACAATTATCACGGTTAAATTTGGGGAAATTATTTTTCCACCCCCTAAAAAAAGTGGGTTCTCTACTCCGAAGGTCGTTCTTTGTATGGGGATGTTGGGTGTATCTATTCTGAACGTCGTTTTTAAGATGGGGAGGTTGGTGGTGTCTATTCCAAAAGCCGTTTTTAGCATGGGGAGTCTGGGATGTCTATTCCAAACGCCGTTCTTCTTAACATGACAATAGTCAAAGAGGTGAAGTGAAAAAAAGTCGTAATTGTTTTGTTTTACACGTTAAAGAAAGACAACTAATGACTAAAATATTAAAGAAATACAACCTAAAACTGGAATTTAATTTAATATTATTGGTGGAAGAATTGAAAAGAAGAGAATCACTTGAACAACAAACGGAAACAGCTAATAACTGCCACCACTGATTTCGATCATTCTAAACAGTTCATATACAGTGAGAATCCCTAACTTCTAAAACTTCTGTTTTTACTTTCTATTATTATTTTAATAGACCATTTTTCGTAATGTTATTAATTTATACTGATTACCCTTAATTGCTTTTTTTAGATTCAAGCAGTATCTGCAGGTTATCGCCCCAAACCAGCACTAATCGCCAAATTATTTCATTTCAGTCACGGCCGCCAGAGTCCGCTATTGTTCAGGGATGGTAGTGGCTCAACAACAACCGTAATTTACTTTTTGCGAGGTGGTGGGAATAGGCTTCCACCGAGCAACAACGGTTAACAGGTCCTGCTAGTTTATATATTTTTTTCTTATCATGCACTTGCAAACATAACAGACTTATAATATTTCTGAATTTTTTAAATGATGATTAGATTATTCGTATTATTTGGATTCATCAGACTAGTTTTTTCCCTTTGAGTGTCCTTTTCACAACATTCCGATCGATGTAACCTCCGAACTTCTTCAGGTGTATCTTGTCGAACTCGGGAATGTTTCTATCGAACTTGCAAACTTAAACGGAATTTCAAACGGAACTCTCACGAGGGTAGGATGCTCTCATTCCGTAAGCCATGACTGGATACAGATCCTAAGTAATTCTGATGAATCCAAATAATTACGAATAACTTAATACATACTCTTTTTTGCGTCCTTGAACGCAATAAAGATTTGTTTACCACGTTCACTATAAACAAACGTCACTTGTGGAGACTGTATTGAATTTGAACCGTATAAAGTCAAAACGCCTCCACCGACACTCGCCCCATCCCTTGAAATCTTGATAACTGTATAGTAAATTAGCTTAGCGTGTTCTAATTCATGTTTTAGATGAATATAATTTTAGCCAAATCTAACAATGGCAAATTAGTGACGACATCAGTTAATTTTAAGAATCCATCTCCCCTTAAAAAGGGGCTACTATGGATGGATACAAAATTAGCCGTGATCGATCCACTCTGATTTCCCCGGTGAATAGACACTTAATACTTTCTGAAATCGACAAAAACAAAAAAATGAACCGAAGAGTTGATATGAAATAAAAAAAAACACTAGCTGGCAGCTCGGCGTTGCTCGGTCGTACAATACGCTTAAACATGATATTTTAATTTATGCAGATTGCATATGTATTATTATAGAATCAATCCTCTATTAATTATTATATATGACGAAGAGTAATTTGCCCGGTGGACTAATTCGTAAAAATAATAAAAAATAAAAAATAATAATGATAATATCGTTCATCAAATTCTGTTTGTGTTTGTTTACAATATCACGTCAGCTGATATTTGGCCTTGACGATGAATGCCCAAGAAAAGTCACCTCTGAATAATGTTTAGTATTAAAATATGCAAATGAAGAAATGATTTGCGGCGATTTTAAATGGTGCTCCTTCCTTTATCGTAAATTGAACTCATTAATAAGAAAAAATGAAAATGGTGAGGTAAACCTGGGCTTGATCAGGGGATCATTCGATCTGTAGTCGAATGCTCTACCACTAAGTTATATCTCCAGATTATAACAAATCTGGTTTTATTTAAAGAAGAAATGATTTGCTAAAATTTTATTATCTCCCTTGGTCGGTGTAACGTAAAATATTCCCCTGTAAAAATTCGTTTTTCATCTATAAGAGAGAAAGGCTATTTTTAAGATCGGATTTTTTCGATTTTCGATACTTATCTGATGAATTTCTGTACAAAACATATCTAAGAACACTGCCAGACATATAAATTAGCTGTGTGTGAAATTTACAAAAGATAGCTCAACCGTTTCGGAACCTATGAAAAAGAAACACACACACACGCAAAGGGACTTTTATATAATAGATAGATAACCAAATCTATTTTGCAGTAGAATATTTTCGTGATGCGAGCGTCAGCCGGTTTCCCTTTCAAATTCAACCAATTTGGTTCAATTCTCCGGTGATTCCAGGTTCAAGAATCATGACATTTTGATTTAAATAAAAGTAAAATTTATCTTTAATTTACTTAAAATTTCATGGGTCTGTCCCAAAACATACAAATAGATTAAATTCCTCTCGTTTTGTGTGAGATTTCATACATATTATTACAATTTATTCATTTGATCTTCTATTTCCTTAGTTGAACTGATTAAGGTTAGTATTAACTTCTTCCTTCGTTGAATTGGGCTCTCGACATGGCCTTTAAATACATGCGGTGACGAAGCCCCAATTTAGAACTTTGAGAATTGTCGAGCCCCTATTTTTTGGTCCCAAAAAAGGAGCACTCAGGATTAGGACAGGAATGAAACTGCATCAGTCTGGGAGGCGTTCTACCTCACTGGCTGAAGAAAGAAAATACGAAGCGTAGTAGCAAAACAGATACTGCACTTTGCTCTTAGCCAAAGAGTGCAGAGTCACCGTTCTTTTTTTTTACCTGTTACTGTTATTCATTCCAAATATGATACATTGCCACTGGGACATAAGCGGCTACTTTGAATAAGTGCAAGATTTAAAGGCGATTCCTTGGTGGGGATTTGTGTAGTAAGATATTTGTTCACGTTATGTTTAGATTTATGCATATTGGTACAGTCGGAAAACAGGGCGTAGAGAAGGGTATTCTAAATGCCATTAACCAGAGGAAAAATCTATTAGTGTAGAAAGTGCTCCGGCATCAAGGGATTTTTACACTTTTGCTGCTAGTTTGGTTGGTTGGTTGGTGGTGCTTATGTTGATGACATGCAAGTACACTAATTTTGTTCGTGGACGTACTTGTCAAACAAACACGGGAATGCAACACTGTGGCAGGGTCAGAAGTTGCAAAGACAGCACAGAACCTGTTAGGCTAGAGGCTTATTTTGCGCCCTATTGAGTGTAGTGGTTGGTGTACCAGTTCAGATGTGGCAACAGTAGGAGGTACCGTCAATAATAATAAGTTTCCAGGCATTTTTCTTATGGGCACTTTTATTGATAGTACACACATGAAACTCTCGTCCTCTTCGAAGTAATCTCCTCCGGCTGCAATGCACTTGTACCGTTCCAACAACTTCTAGAAGTTCCCATGTAAGCCCTCTTGCGTGAGTGTGTCAGTGACCTTCATCACAGCCTCTTTCATCTTTTCAATTGTCTCATAACGACAGCCTTCAAGGTTTTCCTTGAGATTAGGGAATAACCAAAAGTCACAGGGAGCAAGGTTGGACTATAAGGAGGGTGAGGAACTGTCTTAATGTTAATCTTCGTCAAATAGTCTGTGACAAGGATGGAGCACCCTTGGAACAAATTCCGTACAAATCTTCTGCATCTTCAATTCCTCACAAATAATTGTGTTTACAGTTCCCACACTGACATCAAACTGCACTTATTGTCTCTATAGACACACGGCGGTCCTTATCCTTCGAATTCTTTATTTGGCCAATCAACTATAGTGTTTTGACTTCATTTACTCCTGCCATACCTGTCATCATCCCTCACAAAATCCCTGCCTTCTTGAAATTTCTTATGCCACTCAAAAACTGATGCTCGATTCATGCAAGATAGTCCAAAAGCAATCTGAAGCATTCCATACGTTTCTGTGACATTTTTTCCCAAGTTTACAACATAATTTTATTGCATATCATTCTTCTAAAGTGTTTTCACGTCCAGATTGCATTTTTGAAATTCAACAGCTGTAACAATCAGGCTTTAGTAGGATGTATTCCAATTCCTGCTGTAGCTGTTCATTTGAATCTGAAATCATAAAAATTGATCAGTCATCTCATAAGATATATAGCAATAACGCACTGAATTTTCAAGAGTTTACAGACTCTTTTGTACAGGTCATTTAAAATTGTCATAAACTTATTGAAGGCGCCTCATACCTCGATGCATGGGTGAATTTTGGTTTTATAGAGATAGCGAACACTGACAAGTGTGATAAGTTATCTAACCTGTTAGAGGGAGCTCACATTATTTGCAGGCCTTAGTTGCAATTACTCCTGAGTCAGATCTCACCTAGAGTGATAATAACTGTCATGGTCCAATGTATATGTGAAATAAAATTGTTAAATAGAATTGTATAAAGCACACGCTTGGGTACGGTGCTCATTTCCACCAAAACCAGCCCTTTCAGCCCTTTTTTTCTTTCGACCTACCTATGAGACAAAAATTCCATCCAGTAATAAAGCCTTAATTTGGAGAACGTAGAATTACCACTAGTTGGTATTAATCACAGGTCTCGAAGTCGGAGTCCCTTCTATCAGGTAAATAGAATCAATCAGTGAGAGATACTCTACATAAGAATTGCCTAACCTGCTATATACAAAATAGTATATACAAGGGGCCTCCTATTTTTTAAACTAAAAAAGTAAAAGGGCTACGAAGACGGAAGTGGTACCATTAAAACAAGCAACCTTTTGTGCCCTAAAATTTATTTTTCTACATAGTCACAATCATTCTCAACACACTTTTGCAGGAATTTAATGACGCGACCCTGCTTCTGACGCACGTCCATGACGGGTTCTTTTCTTAGATTCTTATAGGGCAATATCTGCAGCAGAAAGATGAAACTTTCAGGTCATGAATGCATAAGTTCAGTCATCATAACACTGCAATCATCTCTGATCAATTATACTAAATATTAAGAATTTTAAGCATAAAACCTTTCATCAAAATCACTAAATTTGATCCAATCAGGTGAAATACAAAAAATAGGAAGCATTACGTTTTGAATGCCCGTTGTACTAAATAGCTGGAGGTATTAAGGACTTGAAGCAAACAATCTTTTATCAAAATGACTGGATTTGGACTAAAGTAATCCAAAAAGGATGACATGTCGTAAAACAAAACAATCCACACTAAGTTGAACTCAAGTTATTTACAAGTTACACTATTTTCTCTTATTATACTGTGTATACTGCTACTTTAGCAAAGCGGGAATTACCCAACTTGCACGACTAATGCAACTGCTTTTGCTATTAAAGCCATTCCTAAAATACTAGGTTGTGAGAAGGCGAGCTTTACAAGCTCGTTGTCTCCGGAATTGCTACAGATGGCGCCACTGCTATAACTGCTACTATTCTACTAATTATATACTGCCACTGCAGACACTGACATAACTTGTAAAGTAGTAGTTGGAGTCAGAAAACTTGAAAGGTTCCTTTCGCTCCCCTCCTCCCGCCTCTCTCTCATTTTTATCTCTCTTTCTCTCTTCCCCCACTCAGTCTTCTTGGTCTCCCTCTCATCGAATTGCTTTTACGCACCATAGTCCTCTCTTTCTCTATCACGATCTACCCCCTTTCTTTCTTTCTTTCTTTCTTTCTCTTTCTTTTTTTCTCTCGCTTTTTTCCTTAATTCATTTAGCCTCTCTTTCTTTCTAGTTCTGTCCTCTTACTCCTTGTTCTTCGTCCAACGCTTTTTCACGCGATTTTTTTCTTTTTTTTTTCACTCATTTTCTTATTCTTCCAACGTCGAGTCCCTTTCTTTCTTTTTATTCACTCTCTCTTTCTATAAGTGTTTTTTTTTTTTTTTTTTTACTTTTCTTCTATTTCTTTTTCAAGCACTTTTCTTTTGCGCTCACTAAATATTCCTTTTTCTGTCCTCTTTCCCTTTTCTCCATTTTTTCTTTTTGCCCCCCCCCTCTCGCTCTCTATTTCTCCCTCTTTCACTCTCGCACTTTCTTCCCCCCTCTCGCAGTTTTTCTCTCTTTTCCTTTTCATCACTCTTCCTTACTCTCTTTTTTTAATCCTTTTCTCTCTCTCTCTCCCTCCATCTCTCTCTCTCTCTCTCGATCTTTTCCTCTCTACACCTCTCTCCCCCTCTTCTCTCTATCTCTTTTTCGCGTGCGCTCCCCCCCCTCTTCTCCCTCTCATTCAGTGTGTTGTCTCTTCTTGTGGAGTCCGTGTTATTATTGTTATGATCCGATCACAGTTGCCTCCCTCCACCCCCTCTCTCACCCTCGCTCTCTCTCTCTCTTTCTC
Organism: Euprymna scolopes; assembly: GCF_053919585.1. Classification (NCBI taxonomy): domain Eukaryota; kingdom Metazoa; phylum Mollusca; class Cephalopoda; order Sepiida; family Sepiolidae; genus Euprymna; species Euprymna scolopes. The sequence goes on from NC_136494.1 coordinate 121,003,530, forward strand.
TCTCTCTCTCTCTCTCTCTCTCTCACTCTCTCTCTCTCTTATCAACTTTTAAATGTGCTTCCAATTTATTTGTCGCTCCATAGAATGTCGGTGTTGCGCGTCAACTTAATTTTACCTAACTTAAGGTAGTGACACACTTGTAGTCTTCTACCTTCTCACCCAACCGCGACTACTTCAGTTGGACTGTCACTTAAGAGAGTCACGCCTAAAACAGTAAAACAACAAAACAAAACGTCACAACCTTATTTACTTTTATTTTTTCCCTTTTAAACTCACCGCAAAAGTAAAAAATAAAATAAACAGCTGATAATCACACTTCTATTTCCCTACCAAATGTTGGAGTTTTCCACTAACAAATACATTTAAGATGATTTTACTTTTCTGGATAGCCGAGCGCACACAGGTGAGTTTCTCATTTTATCTTAAAATAGTGAAAAATCGAAACGTTACAACTTAATAGCAGTAGTCGTAGTAGTAGTGTCTTTTCATTCGCTTTTCTTTTGAAATATACTTTTCGAAACTACTAATATTGATTCTTATATAAATAAATGTAAGTTTGGGTCAAGTAAACATTCACAGTAACATTTGTTTCGTTTCTTTCAATAAGTAGTTACTGTTAAAAGTTGTGTGTGTGTGTGTGTGTGTGTGTGTGTGTGTGTGTGTGTGTGTGTGTGTGTGTGTGTGTGTGTGTGTGTGTGTGTGTGGAAAGGCCAGGAAAAAACAAATTAAACACAGAAATAAATAATCAAAAACGGGAGCTTTCCTGCCTTGGTTCGGATCATTTCTGGTGACACCTGTATTTTAGTGTCACACATCATGTTTCATTTTATGATATATCGTGTATTTATCCTCGTGCGTGTGTCTGTAGATTTGTGTGTGTGCGCACATGTATATATGTATATGTATGTATGGATTTGCGAGTGTGTGCGTGTACGATATATATATATATATATATATATATATATATATATATATATATATATATACTGTGTGTGTGTGTGTGAGAGAGAGAGAGAGAGAGAGATTTGTGTGTGTATATGTGTACGGCATAATCGCGTTGACACACCGGTTCTCGCCAGATTACCGAAGTTAAGCAACGTTGAGCCTGGCCAGTACCAGATGAGTGACCATTTGGGAAGATTAGGTGCTGTAGGTACATACCGGGAATGTTGGACGTGGGGCTAGCGCCCTCACCCCGAAAAAAAAAAAAGAACTTCTCGCTACAAAAGCATCTACAAAATACCTATTTACAATGCCTCCCCACCAGGGTCGTTTTTTAACGTAGAGAAAAGGAACAAAAATGAAAAATTGTTTCAGTCATGAAAGATCTCTCCTCCACTGACAAAGAACAACAAATTGAAGTGTAGCAACTTAAGAACAGATACTACACTTTGATCTTGGCCTGAAGCATCTACAAAGTTGGAGCCCAAGGTGGTGGTGGTCGTGGTGTGTATATATGTGTCTATATATGTGCGTATATAGATTTGTGCTAGTATATAGAATTGTGTGTATATATGTGTTCATAGATTTGTGTGCGTATATATGTATATATATATATATAGAGAGAGAGAGGGAGAGATTTGTGTGTGTGTGTGTATATATGAGTGTATGCATATGTGTGTGTGTACGCGTGTATAGATTTGTGTGCGTGCGTGTATATGGTGTGTATATGATTAGATTTTTGTGTGCGTGTGTGAATACGTGTGTCTATATTTGTGTAAAATTTGTGTGTACGTGTGTGTGCATACATGTATATACATGTGTGTGTGTATAGATTTGTGCGTTCGTGTGTACGCGCGTTTATATATATATATATATATATATATATATATATATATATATATATGCGTGTGTGTGTAAGGCGGCCCCGAAAGCGCTGTTGAAACCACTTGCATTCTTAGGCTTCCCAACAGGTTTCCTCCATCTCCATTCCGTGTTTTTAGACTGATTGCACCGGTATTGCAAATTCGTAGGGCACACATTGAAACGAATTCTATCAGTACAGCCAAACGCAACTATTTGACACTTCCATACTTTCATTTTATTGAAAAAATAAAAATAAATAAATAACCCGCATGTATGTCGTGTGAATCCACGCGCGTAGAGGATGCGTACTTCTTTTGTTTTTTGTTTTTTGTTTTTTTGTTATTACCGGTTAAATTTAAGTCGTATTTAAAATTCATACAACCTAACATTACAGGCTGTTTGTGTTAATGTTGGTCTTGTATATCATCTGGAATGAGAAAGAATGTGTAGCGCCAGTTTTAAAGGAGGTAAGTCTAACTGGGTACTTGCGTTGGGAATAATCACTTTTACGTGCCCATCTTCGCAATGTTTGAAAAAAAAAAGTGCGTTCACGCAAATCTTGCGTATCTCTTTACGTATGTGTCGATATATCCGACAATTTATGAACGTGGGGATACTAGAATAAAAACCCAATATTGTCCGGGATTAATTGGGAAATACATATGTCTTCTTTCTCTCCAACTGGATATATTTCTCTTTCATTTTAATTTTGTAGTTTTATGTTCTATTATAGAGCGTTTCAGAACGAGGTACTTAAAATGGATTGGGTATGGTTTGTGTGAGGGAGATGTGGGGGTAAGCGAAGTAATTAAAGTGACATTAACTGAAACACATTTGGGTAAATGTATAGTATTTAACCCACTCGAGGCACACCCGGCGTTTTTTTAAGAATGAATGAA
>NC_136494.1:121011234-121051234 GCF_053919585.1 Euprymna scolopes
ATTTAAGAAATTAACAAATAAGATATAATTGGTATTCATGAGTTTGAGGGCTGGGAACAGGAGTGAGCTCAATTGTTATTACTTTCCTGCTTTGATCTTGTATATATTGACGCATTCGATTCACCTTCTAATGTCTTTTGTCTTCATTTTATTTGTATTGTACAGTGGATAGAGTACTTGGAACAAAATTGAATTGTAAAAGTTACACTCCCGGAGATTAAAGCCTCAAAATACAGTTGAGAATTACTTAAGATTTCTTTCCAGTTATGGCTGACGGAACGTGAGCATGCTACCCACGTAGATAAAATAAAGGCTTCTGTTCGAAATTCCGTGTAGATTCCCGAGTTCGATAGGATACACCTGAAGAAGGTCGGAGGTTATATCGACCGGAATGTTGTGAAAATAACATTCAAGATCCGAAGGGTCGAAATAATACGAAATCAATCCTCATCTAAAAATAAATGAGAGACGTAATTCATTTTAGTTATTCCTATATGTTTAACGTGTATCTTTTTGTTACTAAACATTAGAATGTCTAACGATTACTATTTTTTTTCGGCATCTCAATATTTTTTGGAGTCAAGCAAAATCGAAACACAATTCCTATTCTCAACAATTGTGTGCTGTTACTTGGCCACAAGCCTCTATTATAAATGATAACTGCATAAGAGAGGAGCATACCTTTCCTAATGGCATTGAAAGATAATTGAACACATAGACCATTCCATAGTCCGTGCCGATATCCATTATCCAATCACACACCTCCAACGTATATACCTATATTATCTACTAGACAAAGCGTGAGTTAACCATTGAACTCTGGTTACATTACGGGAAAAGGCGATCGACAATAAGCCAATCCCCTATTCTTGAAGGAGGTTATGCCTGGAAGGATGGCCTTCTGAGAGCGAACCGACTCATACCTATCTTAGACAAAAGACCACTGGCGAATAAGATCCTAGATTCAGAATGTGCCAAAGATACCACGATGAAAAAAACTGAGTTTGCAAAGCCAGATATTTAAAAGAAAATAAAAGACAAAATCCAAAGTTTGCCTTTCTGTTCGCTAAATATTCTCTCTCCCATCCTCACTTTCTCTCATCCTCATTCCCCCTCTCTCTCCCTCTCTCTCTATCTCTCTCCCCCCCCCCTCTCTCTCTCTCTCTCTTTCTCTGCATTAAAAATGATTGATGGTGTGGTACTATTACTTATTGTTTGAAAACGGATTATTCCCAACATGTTTTTCTGTCTTTCCTCGTTACGTTTACGAGACAGAGCGAGAGAGACAGGGGGTGTATATAAAAATCGATTATATATCGATTAAATTACGGCATAATCCCGTTGACACACCGGATCTCGTTAGATCAGTAAAGTAACGTTAAGCCCGGTTAGTATGATATGGGTGACCAATTAGGAATACCAGGCGCTGTATGTAGGAGAACGTCTACATCCCCCTACAAGAACTATAAAAGCATAACGTCGGCATCTCCCCTGACCTTGATATACATGCGACTGGGTGCCGCTTGTGAGGTTGATATTCCCTAGACAGTTCCTTCTTCAGAAGAAGTCGGTTCAACCGTCTACAGTGAATTCCGCTGGCTTTATTTATTTTAATCTTGAGAATACAGTGAAAGAGGCTGAAAGAGTTTTTCGAACATCATTTCGCCCTCTAATATATTGTCGCTGGAAGGATTCGAGCCTAGTCACAAAATTACCTCTAATAACATTATATATATATATATATATATATATATATATATATATATATATATATATATAAAGAGCAAACAGTTAATAAAACATGTTAAAAAACGCTTTGAAAAAGAGTTAAAAACATATTTAATCTTAAAAGGAAACACTTGATAAGTGGATAGTCCTTAATCCGCGGAGTTTCGAAGAAATACTTTCCTTCTCATCAGAGGGTAGGAATTAGCAAAATGCGGGATCGGATTTTGCATACAAAAGTATTTGATGAAACTACAAGTAAGTCAAAGATCTTACTTGATAACAAAAAGTGAAGCAGAGGGAATATGGTGAAGAAAAAGGTGATTACACGTGAATGGATAGTCTGGTGAAAGGTAAATAATCCAATGACGGTAAAATCCAAAAATATAACTCCAAGACAGTTATTTGAGTTTCCATTTGCAAGTAAAATCCAAGGATATCACATAATTGGAAGATGGTTCAAAATAATCCAAAAGGCCGAAATCCATGGAATAATTCACAGTAATTTTTATTATATATATATATATATATATATATATATATATATATATATATATATATATATATATATATTACCTGAGGTTATTGTTTTCCATAGGTTAAGTAACCAATGAAGTTTAACGAGGTTAATACAAGAGTGCTCAATGCCGAAGTAGAGCAGGGTATACTCTTTATTTGTTTTTAAATAAGCAATATATTACTGCACAGTCATGAGTATGTTTCTGTCAGCTATTTATCAGTAACAAGATACCTCTTCATGCGATACGAAAGCAAAGTTTGCTATAGTTTGAGGTCTCTAGTTACTTGTAACTAGCTAACCGAAACATGCTCATGACTGTATAGCAACATATGGCTGCTTATGTGAAATAAATGAATAAATAAATAAAGAGTGTCCTCTGAGTAGATGAATAAGCATCGAAAACTTATGGGTTAAGGAAATAGATTTATTCAATTGTATTCTTTGTTTTAAATTTGTGTTAAAGATTAACTTTTTCAAATTATAAAATTTAAATTCATAAATTGATTCGTTTGTTCTATCTTGTATATTGAGTAATTTTATTTGGCTGGGATTGTCTTATATAAAATGCTAGCATTTCAGCCCAACGTTGCCCGGGTGTTTGGAGGTGTATGTTGAGCAAAAAAGGCGGTCAATTTTTTTAAAACTTTGACCCCTATTATGGCCCCTTAACATTTACTGTTTTGAGCTCAAGTTATTAAGTTAGGTCCATGTCCAAGGAATCTATATCTAAAATTTAAATTGTTTATACCCAATATTGGCGGAGGAGTTTGGTAGAGTTCTCAAAGGTCAAATCGTTGGGCTTTGACCCCTTAACAGCCAAATTTCTGGCCGAAAACGAATTACAAAGATTTTCCCAAATCTCAGAACCCTGTATATCAAATTTCGAGTCTGTAGACTGAAAATTGACAGTTATTGCGTAGAGAAATGTACACAGACAGACAGACAGGCAGGCACTTTCACTTTTATAGATATATAGATTACATCTAAAAATATTTTGTAAGACTAAAAATCACTGAATTCGTATTTAAATGTATTATTTCATTATTCTGAAGTGTGTGTATATATATATATAATCAGTAATTATTTGATTCCTACACTGATGATTGCATGAGCAGGAAACACTCATAAAAATATGATATATAATGCGTGTGTGTTTGTGGACGTGTTTTTATATTTAATATTTTAGATGTAAAAATGAAAATGAAATAGACAAAAGCATTCATACGCAACTCTGTTTTCCATTTGCCGCATATACTATACTCTATGAACTCGATTAAACCACGGAATTTTACGAGTTTTTCTCGGTGCAGTAAATAATGTATTGGCGTTTATTATTGTGCACGATTCAACGTTGTAGATGTTGCGTATCAGTCAGTGATGAGCAGGTGAGCATGGGGAGACTTCTTTCAGCTGCTACGTATCGGATTCAACCACTGGCGTAACGGTTTAAGTAATTGCGTGCAACTGTATTAACGAAGGTAAAACATATTCCGGAAATTACCTTCTCGTATATCTCAATAAGACTTTCACTTTGTGTACGTGCTGAACTGTTGCTTAATGTTTTATGAAAGACTTGGTTTTGAATGGAGGCCCCACAAGTTGCTGACCATTCCAAGTCAAAAATATAGGAAGGGTCATATTCAGATAGATCTTTACCTCATTGGCTATACCCGTCGCCCTCCTGCCCGCTCTATTTCCATCATTCACACCGAAGAAGGCCGAAGGATCGGTCGAAAAGTGCTTTTGAAAGAAACATTCTCGTTTTTTTTTTTCAAAAGACTTTGTATTCCTACACGTCAACGCATAGGAAATAAACACAGAAAAGATATAAAGATTTATATATTTTTCGTATTGCTTTTCTACCCCCATATATATATATATATATATATATATATATATATATATATATATATATATATATATATATATATATTCTAGGTCAATATTTTCCAGAGGTAAAACAACTAATGAAGTTAAATGAGGTTAATACAAAAGTGCTCAATATCGAAATAGCGCAAGATATACTTTTTATTTGTTTTACATAAGCATAAATATGTTTCTACACAGGCAATGTTTCGGTCAGCCAGTTACATAGGCACGGCCAAAAAGTGAAAGAAAAACAAAGTTGTTGTTTTTTAACGAATTAAAATCTATTAAAATCCATTATTCTAAAGCAACCTTTTTTCCCCAAAAAAGATAAAAGCCTGAATTTTATCATATGAAAGGTAGAATAATATGAAACTTATTCAATTTTTAATGGAATTTTAAATTTAAAATTTTCAAAACCACATCATTCAGCGCCATTTTTGTCTCGATCGTTAAAACGTTGAAATATTTTTTTTTGTCTAAATAAGATTTAGTATGATTTTCCATAGGAATATGCAAAAATATTATAATATAAGTATTTGACTTTCAAATAATTCCAACTTTTTATGCCACTTTATAGATTTTCTTTCTGACTGTGCCTGCAGTTACAAATAACCAGAGACATCTTCAGGCGATATTGCTTATTCAAAAGTTTTAGGAACTTTGCCTCTGTGTGTGTGTGTGTGTGTGTGTGTGTGTGTGTGTGTGTGTGTGTGTGTGTGTGTGTGTGTGTGTGTGTGTGTGTGTATGTGTGTGTGTGTGTGTGTGTGTGAGAGAGAGAGAGAGAGAAAGAGAGAGAGAGACAGACAGAGTTCTCTATTGACTCCAAAACGGATGGCCGATTTTTATGAAATTCCACACAAATGTACTTTATATATTTTGCAGTGTTCTTAGATAGGCTTTGTACCGGAATGTCTTCGTAGATAGTTAAGACTTGATATATTTGGATGAACGCATACGGGGGTGCGCGTATATGTTTTTAAAATATTTTATCGTGCCAATGTTTTTAAGTTTGGCGTAGTTCGTCATTCGATTAAAATGTGAATAAAAGAAAAAATTAAATAATTTATTTGTTTACGGGGATAAAATACGGCACAGGACTGATAAAAAAAATAAACAGTGACCTTAGTTGCTTTAGAAAGCCTTGCTTTTGTAAAAAAAATGATCCTCAACTTTCCGATCACCCTCCTGCTTATGAATCAGCACAAACAATATCAATTAGATGGCGTAAGTGGTAAAAATGAACTCTGGCAAGAAGGTATGAACCCACAATTTGTGCCCATTTGTGAGTAAAATGACAGAATTGATAATTTACAAAATAACATTTTTAATATGTTGTCAGCTTGAGAAAAATGATCAGACACTAAAACAGACAAGTAAAACGAACCAGGGTTTAGGGATTCACCTTGACCCTAGCACTTCTAGTGAAATGAAAAATATCTCTTCCTACTTATTTATTAAATAATCTTTCAGAGGCAACCGTGGCTGTTTAAAAGAAAGCGCGTGTGAAGCCAATTCACAACAGAAATGTACGTGTGTCTCTTTTTTTTTAATGAGAATCGCTTCAGACAAGACATGAAACCATTTGGTATAAGGAGCTAAAATACTGCTTTAAAGTAAAAAACTAAAAATCATAAGTGTAGATGGATAGATTCTGATTACCCGCAATTCTTCCTCCTTTGTCGTTTATGGAATGTGAAGACTAAAGGAAAAAATCAGGGAAGCAAGAGTTACAAAGCTGGCAAAAGTAAACTCAATTCTATTCGCCTTAAAAATCGACTTTCTATTCGCGTTTAAAAACTTTTAGTTCGCCTTGGATTTCTATCCGCCTTACAAATCATTGTTTAAAATCACAAGATTGTGTGTGTGTGTGTGTGTGTGTGTGTGTGTGTGTGTGTTTGAAATGCCAATAACAGTAACTGCCACAAAACTAGTTCTTTTAATATTGGTTTGTCTTTTACGAAGCTGAAACAGTTGTACCTAACGCCCCAGTGTGTGTGTGATATTTATTTCACTCATAGTAACATGTTTGCTAACATACACCGTAGAGTATCGGCCAGTCACTATTGGTGTTGCAAGTTGATACGCTCACTATGTCTAGTCACCCGGATAAATCGCGAAATATCTGCATGCGGATGACCACACACACACACACACACACACACACACACACACACACACACACACACACACACACACACACACACACACACACACACATATATATATAATTATAAAACTCAAATGACCTTGTAACGGGTGTTGTAACTCACATCCGGTTTATGACTTCCGGTTGCGCGTGCATACATAAACATAAACCCATAACAGTGTAAACAAATAAACACAAATCGCTACTTTTGCAGAATTGTTTTACTGTGTACGGTTTCAGCGTCCTGTTTTTTTTTTTCACGTTTAAATCATCCAAATAAACAATTGTTAACACTTTCTGCTTTTTTACATCGTTAATTTTCGCATTGCCTTAATTAGTTTTATTAACCTTATTATTAACATAGAAATTAAATATTTGACCCAATGGGTCATGAATGTTTGTTTAAGATAAATGAAAAAAAGTTACATTTTATTTTCATTTTCTATTTAAAAAGACATTCTTAACATGGGGAAAGTGTTTTTTTTTTTTTTAACTATTCTGTACTTTCAACTAACAATTACATTTAAAAAAAGATATATCAAAATTTGAATTTAACTTTAAGTATTATAGTATCTGTTCAGTGCACATTTACCTTTTAAGTATGGCAAATCACTTACGATTCAATCGCTGTAATTTTTAAAATAAACAATTATAAACAGAAAGACTCATAGAAATCTATCTATATTCTTTTTTCATTTTAATATACGTTCATAGAAATGTTTCTGTTATGTCACAAAAAAACTATTTTCTTTACGTCACAAGTGTCACGCTCATACATTAATTCCATAGCTAATATTACATACTGACTCAACGGGTCACGGGTAGTCCAGTATAGTTGACTTAAGGAGAGGGCGTAGATATATAATCGATTTATTAAAATAAAGAGAGAAGCAAATTATAGGTATACAATCAGATCATACGAATGGCAAATTTCGACACATCAAATTCATATGAAGTCACTAATATAACAATTCGACTGACCATTGATATATAGGTAATTGTATAGATGGATATTCCCCCGATTAATTGGACTGCAAGAATGCGTCTCGGTTGTGTTCAGAGTCAGTAGTCCCTACGTTCGCTAAAAACTCAGTAGTCGACATTTGTTCACGTGGATTGCATCACCGAACAATTTTAGTGTCAGTTAACATGCAACTTTTAAAGAAAGCCACGCAACCTTATTGGATAGCGTGCTTCGCCGGGCAATCCAATTGATTACTTAGTTGCCTGTCGTCATCATGTAGAACTCTATTGTTTTATCCTTGTGCCAGACTCAAGCTATATCTTTGCTATTATATAAAAGGAACTTTGTTTGTGTGCCTGTGTGTCTGTGAGTTCGTTCCCTATAGACTCGAAAACGGCTAGGTCGATGTTTATAAAATTTCACAGAGAGATACTTTACGCGCCTGGCAGTGATTTTAGATAGGTTCTGTGGCGGAATGTATTCGATAAGTATAAATAATCGATAATCGAAATAATTCGATGAAAGAAGGGACAGGCGATTTTGAACAAAATTAACGTCTTACACAGCCTAACATCACAAGTGCATTTCAGAAGTTTTATTACCACACAAGCAAAAAGGCCCAGCATATAAAATCAACAGGAAGTTCTTTTATAAGACAGGGGCACGTTCGAAATGAATGTTTCTGTTTAGAGTATAATTTAACTTGAATTTTGTACTATAAACTTTAATGCAAGCCATTATATATAAAAAAATATTTTATAAAATTAACAGTAGGTTCTCTACAGCGCAATGTAGACTACAATGTATAGTGAATTTAGTCACGTGAGGCATGTGAAGTTTCCATCAGGCACATCACGAAAGGTCCCCCATTAGAACAGACAATCAATCGATTTGAGTGAAAAATAGGCGATTTCATCGAATTCAATAAAAATAAAAAATATGGGCGTGTGAAACATTCGTTGATCATCATTCAATCCCGGACAACGTCGGATCACCCTGCTAGATCACTATAAAACTCTAGTGACACCAAAGAATTCGGCGTGTTGGTGATGCAGGAGAGCGGTAGGTTCCTAAGCGTTAAATTATCGGCATTTCTTTAAGTGAAACTCACAGTTTTACTAGTAGATATTTTCATAAGCATTCTACGCGCGGACTTTTAGATGAATGAATAGAATAAATGAATATAAAATTAACATTTTCAATAAAGACTAAATAAGCTTATTTCTCATAAACTCGGGAAGTGTTTGTCTCGAAGAAAAATAGCACACAAAATATATTTAGCCTGTTGTTTACATTGGGAAATGAAAAATGAACTTTTCCGATATATATATACATATATATATATATATATATATATATATATATATATATATATATATATATATATATATATATATTATATATATATATATGTGTGTGTGTATTTATTCATTTATTTATTTATTTAAAACTGTACATAAAGTCAGAAAAAATAAACAGAAAACAATATAGCTGACGACAGCCTAACATTATTTACCATTAACTGGTCCCCTTTATGTTAGGCGTGAAATCGACAGTACCGATGTTTTTCTGACCTTCTGCAAAGTTTGAAATAAATAAATATTAAGTTCTAATATTGAATTTTTGCTTTGTAATCGAGCACTTTGATGGAGTTCTTTCCTCCAAGCAGTATATATATATATATATATATATATATATATATATACACAGGGTGACCCCAAAAAACGGGCCCCAACTATAATTAGGCCCCGTTTCTTAGTGTATTGTCCAAATGAAATGAAACTTTGGTCATAACTAGTTTATCATATTCAAAGCATCACATCGAAACACTAGGGTCTTTGGCCTTTTTTCTCTGTTCTACAGCATATGTTATAGATGGCCTCCACTTAGCTTTTGTTTTTTTTGGGTGACCATGTATATATATATATATATATATATATATATATATATATATAATATAAAGCAAAACGTCTGTGTGTGTGTGTGTGTGTGTGTGTGTGTGTGTGTGCGTGTGTGGTCACGAATAGGCTCCTATATGGTTGACTATTTTTAAAAAACTGATTACATATAATGATAGAAGATGTATCGAGGGTCAGGAATGAGTATGTTTGATCTTGCAAAACGGTGGTTCATAAAAATTGTGGGGTCTGAGTTCGGGCCTGGCCCCCAAAGTATGGAAATAAAAAATGAAAAAAGAAACGTTTACAAGGATTTTTGATATAGATGTACATAAAAATACTTTGATAAGTATGTTTCAACTTAAATAGGTATGGTATAATAAAATTGTGGGGTCTACGTTCGCGCTTGTACTCCATGGAAATATGGCACAAACTTTAACAAATACTTTTCATATCTATTTTCGTAAGTATACTTTCAGTTTGAAGAAATATGGTATAATATATATAATATATACTTTCAGTTTGAAGAAATATGGTATGATAAACTTATTGGGTGTTCGTTCGTGCCTGACCTCCATAGAAAGTAAGTAGGTAACAAAGTTTAACAAGCGTTTTTAAAAGGTGCGAGGGTCCACAATAACACCTTAACTTTAATCTTAAATCACGTTAGCTTTTATTTATTTATTTTTTTTGAGTTGAATCATATTGTGTCGAATAAATGCACTACATAAATTCACGTTCGTATTAAAGTGAAAGCCAAAATAAAGTCGGAACTTTAGACAATTCTCGACACACATTTTGCATACCTCTGTTTTTTCCTTCTCCACTTACACGTGGCACTCTTTCGAAAATAGATAAATAATAAAAAATAAGAACGTTACTTGTTATCATGTAAAAAGAAGGAAAAGATCCTGCGCACGTGATTACGTGTCTTTTTAAAAACATTTACATAACATATTTATTTTTATTTATATATCTGTTTAAGCCTTTTTTAATCAGTGTACTATAAGGAATTCAGATTATTACAACCCTTTCTGCGTATACCTTACATTACAATAGTACAACCCCGAATCTGACGGCGCAATACTACACCGTTCAATACTGTAAAACTGAAACGAAGCTGTTCTGCTTGAAAAGGGGCGCCATTTTCTTCTTATTCTTATTTATATCGATTCTTTGCTTTAAAAAACTAAAGTAATTACGTGTTTACTTTTTAAATATCCCATTTTGCTGTTTAGGATTATTTTACTAAAGTAAGTAAAGCTTCATTCTTTTTCAAAACTGTTTTTGTTTCGTTATTTTTCGATATTTCGTCGATATTATTTAGTAAGAGTGTTTAGCAGAAAAGCCAACAAACGACTTCCCGAAAAAGTAAATATACAAGAAATAAATGTTACCATAATCAATAAAAGTTCAGTCCATGTTTTTTTTGTTTTGAAATAGTTTTTAATGCTCTTTACTTGAAATAATTTCAGCGAATCGAAATTAAAACGAAATTTGAGGCGATAACTACTTAAATGAATTTTTATATAAACTACACATGCCATAATCGAATATTCCTCAAGCACAAAATAACAGAAAACATTAAAATATGTTTATAAATATTCCTTACGTTAACGGAACTCTCTTAAATTGTTAACACAGAATGCTCAGGTGCCCCTCCTTTAAATTGAAAACGCTGCCATTTTGATTTTTTTCAAACTGGTTCGTGAATTAAAAAAAAAGAAGCTTTTTACAAACTCTACCATAAAAGTAACTTTTATTGACTATGGTAACATTTATTTCTTGTATATTTATATTATTATATATATAACATTTTCTCTTTGTAAGGGAACATCATTTTGTTAGTCACTCTTGGCTACGAATGGAAACAAAGTTGGCATAAAAAAATATATTTTCGCGAAAATTATCTTTACTTTCATCATATTTTACTTAGGGTAAAATTTTTGAGTATCAAACCTATCTCTTTACAACCTCCTTCTTTTCATAATCTATTATACTTTCATCAATCACAGTCCATTTTCTGTAGGCTGTTTTTGAACCCAGTCAACGACAGGTACTTCTGCTAGTATATATATATATATATATATATATATATATATATATATATATATAAAGAACTTTGTGTGTGTAAGAGCTCGTTGCCTATGGACTCGAAAACGGATATTTCGATTTTTATGAAATTTCACACAAACGTATTCTATGTATCTGGGAGTGTCCTTTGTTAGTTTTTATATCGAAATATTTTAAATAAGTGTCGATAATCGAAATAATCCGATGAAACAAGGAACATGCGGTTTTAACTAAACTTAGCATCTTATAAGTGCATTTGAGAAGTTTAATGAACAAGCAGAAAGGGTTCGACATATAAAATCAACAGTGGTTTTTTTTTTAAATAAGACAAGGACGCGTTCGAAATGAATGCTTCTTTTTAGAGCACAATCGAATCATGATACTTGACTTTTGAATTTTAAACTTTAATTAAAGCCATTATATATAAAAATAATTTTATAAAATCAACAGTAGGTTCTCTACAGTTCAATGTAAACTACAAAATATTGTGGATTAAATCACTGCTGTGATGGTAAATCACTGCTGTGATGGCATGTCTGTTTTTAATTAGTCTTAACCATTGGTTTCACGTTGTGAATTATTCTTATTGTGTCAGGCTTTTTATTATGTAATGCTTTGTATATTTCCGGTCCGATCCGGTTCGAATTCAAATAAGGTTAATTTTACTACCATGATTTCATCAAACACTGATTCTTACTTTAACTTTTCTTTCAACTGCGCATATTTTTGCTTTAAAGTTCGTATATATTAAGCACGTGTGTTATTTATATATATATTATATATATTTTATTCACATATAACATATTATGTATATTATATTCACATATAGTATATTGTACTCACATATAATATATTCACATATAATATATTATATATATTATATTCACATATAATATATTCAATATAATATATTATATATATTATACTCACATATAATATATTATTTATATATTAAGCACGTGTGTGATTTATATATATATTATATATATTATATTCACATATAATATATTGTATTCACATATAATATATTGTATTCACATATAATATATTCACATATAATATATTATATATATTATATATATATATTAAGCACGTGTGTGATTTATATATATTATATATATTATATTCACATATAATATATTGTATTCACATATAATATATTCACATATAATATATTATATATATTATATATATTATATTCACATATAATATATTCAAATATATTATATATATTGTATTCACATATAATATATTTTATTCATATATTCACATATAATATATTATACATATTATATTCACATATAATATATTGTATTCACATATAATATATTCACATATAATATATTATATATATTATATTCACATATAGTATATTCACATACAATATATTATGTATATAATATATCTTATATATATAATATATATAATATATATTATATATATATATATATATATATATATATACATATTAAGCACGTGTGTGATTTCTTTATTTTTTAGTGTTATACTTCAGTCTTCTTTTTCAACGGGCGCGGTTTCAAGTGTTTCATTTCGCTTGTGTGACCTTCTACAGACAAGATATTCTTATCTGAATAGGGGTAGAGAAGCAAACCCCCCATGAATCCCTTTAGAACGGGTATTTATTTTTGAAAGTCAGGCCAGTTTTCTTAACTACGGAAGGTTATCATTTACAATTTTATAGAGGACTAGCAATCGGTGCCCGGCGTTGCCCAGGTGTTTTGAAGTGTATGCTGAGGAAAAAAAACGGTCAATTTTTTAAAACTTTGACCCCTATTATGACCTCTTAACATTTAGTTTTTAGGGATCAAGTAAAGTTAATAAGTTAGATCCATGTCCAAGGAATCTATATATAAAATATCACGTGTTTAGACCCTTAATTGTAGGAGGAGTTTGGTAGAGTTCTCAAAGGTCAAATTGCTGAATATTGACCACTTAATCGCCAAATTTCTGTCGAAAACCTATCACATCGATTTTCCCAAATCTCAGTACCCTGTATATCAAATTTCGAATCTGTAGGCTTAAAATTGACAGAGTTTTAGCGTTGGGAAATGCACACAGACGCACAGACACACACAGACACTATCACTTATATATATATATATATATATATATATATATATATATATATATAAACATAAACATCATATATATAAGGATAATAGTACGCCATATATATAACAAAAGACCATTATTTACTGAAGTGAAATGAAAAACCCGGGGGAACTTTACCCAAAAATAAATCTATATTTTTTTGTGTGTATTGATAGTCTTATCAACCCCCCTTTTTTTCTATTTATTTAAAAAGAAAATACAACTTTGTTATTTATGAGTCGTGGAATTGCATTCATCTGCAAAAGATCTAGCTAATGTGCATATTTTTTATCGTTTTTAATTAATTCCCTATTAGTTTTTTTTTCGGTTCTCTTATACGATGGTCATCGTTATTTAACTATTACGTTTAATTATATTCATACAGATATTCTATATGATGTATATTTGCGTAATATTTGTGTAGAAATGAAGAAAATCAAATTTACTGTGTATTTATCGTGTTGCCATAACAACGTGACGTAGCCAAGGACGGTAGTGGACGTGAGTGTGTGTGCGTGTGTGCGCGTGTTTTCGTGCTGTGTTTATATTATGCATATTGTTTCGTATCTTATCAACTTCTTCGAATTTATGTGTACAGTAATACAAACCCGTTTTTCGAGCTGAATAAATATGTTACATTGAATAAAAACACGAAAAATATATCCAGTTTGGTAGAAAAGTAACTTATCTTGCCTTTGATAACATTTATTTGTTATATATTTGTTTTTTGACAACTTTTTCGAATCTATGTGTACAGTAATACAAACCCGAAATGAAAAGACCACGAGTGAACGCGCGTTTTATATAAAAATAAGTATTTTTAAATTTTATCTTTCTAGATTTAAAAAAAAGTTTTAAAATTTTATCAGCCGGCATAATTTATTTTTAAATATTGAAAAATTTCAGGAAAATTAATTTTTGCGAGATTTTCAAAACATTGTTTTCGTGTTGTGTGTACGTGTCTGCGGCTAGCACCAGAATAGCGGCCGTGATGTCGTAGGTTGGATTGTTAGATTGTGTAAGTTTCGTATTTTTTTAATTTGTAAATAACAAGTTATGAAAAAATTAAACCCTTCCAAGATGGACAATAAATAAAGCCATAATATTTTATGGTAAAGGTAAGAGCGTAGGAACCATAGTTTTTTAGGAGATGTGATTATTGGATTAACCAATCAGAAATCGTCTGTGGCACACACATCTCTGTTTTTATAGATATATAGATAGATGACCTAAATAAAATTTCACGCAATTATGAAATCTATATATCAATAAAAAAGTAGAATGTATATGTGTGTGTGTGTGTGAGGACAACTTTCAACCTATATACTCAACGAATTTTTTATCTACAGACTTGAACTTTGGTATATAGGCTACTCAGACATGTGTAAAGTTTTAATCCATTTTCACCCAGAAAAAGGGCTGCTAAGGAGTAAAAATTGAAAAATTTGTATTTGGGGGGTTGTCATCGGAAATTTATCTTTTTGTCAACTGTTTCACGACTGCATATGCACGAATCGTTCACATGACAGCTTCGTTATATTAAGAATGGGTAGGTTTGAAAACACTTTTTAAAGAACTTGGGAAGCTGGCCTGAAGGTTATCGTACTGGACTCGCTGTCTTTAAGTTTTTGTTTCGATCTCCGCTCCAGTATGTTTCTTTTTTTTTATTTACAAGAAGGGAACTGTTTAGAAAAACGTAATACTCGCATGCACATGTCTCATTTTCATTCCGTATTTAATTTTATTTTTTAAAGGAATTTAACGTTGTGTTTAATACCCACTGTATTTTTGTTTATTATTAAACTCTTAGCAAAAAATACGTTACGATATCACATTCATACGCATGTTAAGACTTTCTTTCTAAATTTTATGTCGTGTTTCGGTTTCTTCTTTTTTTTACTTTTGTAATCATTATGTCGTGTAGTGGGTACATGTTGAGGATGACGGGGGTTCATATTGGAGACTCAAAACAAAGATGATGATAACCGCCCGGCATTGCCCGGTCGTAAAACCCCATTTAATATGATATTTTAGCTATGCATCTTTCGTATTTATTATCATAGAGCAAATTCTTTATTCATTACTATGTTGTACCCGTTAGTAATTGTTACAAAAGAAAGGATGTACCCTTCTCATGTAAATAAGAAGGCAGACTAAATAAATGAAAATGATATTAGGAAAAAGCTAGAATCGAACCCTGTAGGCAAGTGTTAAAAGATAATGGATAATTGAAATCCTAGGAATGCAGCCGATTGTTAATTCTTTTAGAAATAACCAAATATCATTTATGTCAAAAAAAGAACGATTGTTCATTCTTTTAGAAATAACTGGATATTAAATATGTCAGTTAAAAGAATGGACAATGCGAGTTTATAGATAATGATTAAAAATAGGTTAGATATTGAACAATTAAAATTGGTAATTCTTTGTTTGCCCAATGTGTGTTTGGACAGACATATGTAAAATCCACGCGAAATTTAGTCACGTTGGTTAACAAATCACCTCTGACGTCACAAACAAAGGAGATTGTCAATATATGGAAATAGAGTTTGAAGTTAGAAAGGGATAATCAGGATCAGAGAATCACAGACAGTCACATCGAGAGTCTGACAGCGACTCAGTGGAGCTGATGCCCTTAGAGGCGAAAGGTAGAATAGATACGATGTAATAATTGATCTATACACAAAAACATTAGAAAAATTGAAAAAATAAACGCTTTGAAGAAGGTCAAATACAATTTTGAAGACCAAACCGCTTTTTAAAAAAGGCTTAATTTGCGAAATTTGGCTTTAAAAAGCTCAATCTGGCAAAACTGGATAAGAATATGAGAATAACCTCCCTTTGGTGTAGCCAAATTTTCGAATCACAATATAGTAATATATTATCATTGTTGTAATGGCATGAGAAAGGAACTCGTAGTAATTTAGACGTGGGCTGATTCTTCAACGAAATAAAAAAAAGTCAGAGAAAGTTTACGTAGAAAAAGGGAATATTAGAAAGAAACAGAGCAATATAAAGGAGCATTTTCTGCCAAGACGTGCTGGACCAGAAGAGTAAATTAAAGATTGTCTCCTACAAAGTGATTTTATTATTTGTATTGAACTATGTAGCACAATATTAATTTCTGCGTATTTATAAGTACTTATTAATTTATCTCATTTGGGTTCATTCTATATTAAAAATACAAGGGGCATTATTTTCATAGAAATGTTCCTATTTACAATGCCTCCCTACGGGACAGAGTTAGACACCAGGGTCGTTTTTTAACGTGGAGAAAAGAAACAAAAATAAAAATTGTCTCAGTCATGAAAGATTTCTCCTCCACTGGCAGAGAACAAGAAATTGAAGTGGAGCATCTGAAGAACAGATACTACACTGTGATCTTGTCCCGAAGGCCAAGAAAAATGTTACTGCGTGTTATTAGATTTTTGTCCCCCTGCCCCCCCCCCCAAAAAAAACTAATTTTTTGCACTATCTAGAAAAAGAAATCGGCTTTATCAAAACATTTGTTGATTAAATATTTTTCTCGTTCTGTGGAATTTCCACGGGTCCTGATCGTTTATATCAGTCTTCGTAAATATATTAATACGCATAAAGAAATATGATAAATAGCTACACAGATACAATTATACCTCAATCTCTTCAGGCGATGGATTGAAATACAGTTTCATCGTTTTGAATTCAACGCATTAATCCATTATTATCCGAACCTAACATTTATGAAGCTCTATTAAAATCATCATCAACCGGTGTTCTGTTTGGTATATGTGTTGACGACTATGACTCCATCTATTCATCTCTCTCGGGGCATCCATGAATTCATTGTTGCTCATCATTCGGAACCCAATTCACTATGTTTCTCGAAATTGTTTTTGATGCATTGCTATAGCTTTCTTTGCAGTTGTACAGACAATATGTTGTAGTTTTTTTCTGCTTGAGCAGTGCCCACACTGAACGATTGCCCTGACTATTGTATCCAAAAGGAATCTTCTGTCCATCACAACGAGATGTACGAAATCATGTTTAAAATTATCCCTAATCGCTTCTCTATTCCATTAGTCACTTGCTTTCAATGACCTCACGTTACCTACATCGGAGGGGGAGGACTGAGCTGGGTTCTCGACTTTGCCTAAAGTTCTCCTACTGACTAGTGGAGGGAAAGAGGCGCCTTACTTTTTTCCTTTGAATTTAGTGTCACTCTATGCATCGCCTAGTATTCCTAAATGGTCACCCACCTGGTATTTGCCTTGCTTATCTTTGCTTAACTTTGGTGATTTGGTGAGAACCGGTGTGTCAACCTGATTATGCCGTATTAAAATAAGGATTGGAAATAGTCTCTCTTTTCCGACGTGGATCATGTGGTACGTTGGCTGAAAAAAAAAAACTGGCTTGAATTTCACTCCAGATCTAAAATGAAAGATTTACATCAAACATGTTGCTGTAATCGTTAAAAAAATGACTGGATCATTCTATATGTCCAAAAAATACCTAATTCTTGGCGTAATCTTATACCTGCATGCGAGGCAGATACATCCTACTGCTCTAATATGTGGGGGAAATGCCTCTTGGCGCACTATTTCTTATCTTGAGAGAATAAAAAATTGACTTTGAAATTTATTAAGGATGATCTTTTTTCTTTTTTTTTTTTTGACAACCTCTTTCATTGCTAACCTCTCTTTTCTGTATCGTTATGTTCATGGTAGGGACTCGGTTGGGCTTCAATCTATGGTATCCCCTGTAATGCATTAGCAGGAACAAAATGTCTTGCTACAACCACAGCAAAGAATTTTCATTCTTTCTCTCCCCTGTCTTCTCTCTTTATAAAAACAGAACTACCATAAAAAAGTGTCTTTCCTAGAACATCCCAACTCTGGAACAATATACTGCGAAGCTGCTTATCAACTAACTACAACATAGTTATCTTCAGGTCTAATGTAAACAAATACTTGTAAAACTAGGATAATTAAATTCATCTTAAGCAATTTTTGGCTCATCCAACTAATTGTTTTCGGTTCACTCCTGGTGACGATCATCAGTCAAATGACGATCACTTTAAATCTTGTTTTTGGTGACCGATCAACACACACACACACACACACACACACACACACACACACACACGTGTGTGTGTGTGTGTGCTAGAAGATTACCCAGTATTGCCAGGTATTAAACATAACATTAAGTTCCTTTACAAAAAATCAAGTAAAAAGAAATGAAAGAAAATGAAACACGTATATGCGATGTATATCATTCCTTAATTGGAATTCATTTTTGAGATGAGCATTATATATATTATTTATTTTTATTTCGGACTATTATTCTAATCTTTATTAGTTGTGTTTTTTTTTA
The DNA here is from genome assembly GCF_053919585.1 of Euprymna scolopes. NCBI lineage: Eukaryota > Metazoa > Mollusca > Cephalopoda > Sepiida > Sepiolidae > Euprymna > Euprymna scolopes. The sequence continues at coordinate 121,029,891 of NC_136494.1, forward strand.
ATTTTTTTTTTCATCTTTATTAGTTGTTGTTTTTTTATTGGTTGTTTTTTTTTTCATCTTCATTGGTTTGTTGTTTTTGGCCAAAACGTGGTGAGGCGACAACAACTACGGATGGCGGTGATTGTTGAAAATGCAGTTTGGAGATTCGAAGTTCCTATCCGTCGCGGTTACCATTAGACGAAGGCCAGAGGAATAGTTGGCCGAAACGTCGTGAAAAACAACAACCAATAAAGATGAAAAAAAAAAAACAACAACTAATAAAGATGAGAATAATAGTCCGAAATAAAAATAAATTAATACGTATATGCGAGTATTATGTTTTTTTCTAAACAGTTCACTTCTTGTAAAATAAAAAAGACTTGGGCTGAAATCGAAACCAAAACCTAAAGACAGTGAGCCAAGTACGATAACCATTTGACCAGCTTGCCCATCTTAAAAAAATGTTTTCAAACCTGGTGAAGTACCAATTTTTCAATGTTGACACTTTATCAGCCTTTTTTCCGGATGGAAACCAATTGAAAAGTTTTCTGCATGTCTAAATACCTACATACCAAATTTCAAAACCAGTATTTTTTTTTTCAAAAATGCTTTTATGTAATGAAAATTATGTAAACAGTGTAAAAAAATATCTACGTTTCAACATTTTCCTGTTTCGTCAGGTCGCCAGTATTGGAGTCCTGATGGAATATAACTCATTACAATTTTTATATAATTTTAATTATATTAGCCATGTAAGGACTCGTCCTTACAACAATGAGACGAGGAAAGTTCTATGTAACCCAATTGCCATATATATTTTCATAATTTACTACCTAGCTTTACTCACGTATTGAGCACTGTTGAAAAATACTGCAAATTACTACATAAAATATATTTCTTTTAAAAATTGTATATGATACATGTAATGATACTCACACATACACGCACATGCATAACTACACACACACACACACAAGTTAGAATGTGTGTGATGACAACTCTGAACCTATATACTCCACTAATTCTTGCTCTATAGGCTTGAACATTGGTATAGAGGGTATTCAGGCAAGCTGGCTAAATGGTTATCGCACTTAACTCACTGTCTTTAGATTTTGGTTTCGATCTCAGCTTGAGTATTCTTTCTTTACTTACAAGAAGTGAACTGTTAAGAAAAAAACAACATTATTCTCGCATATACATGTCTCAGTTTCTTTCAGTTTTTATACTTAATTTTTAAGGCATTTAACGTTACGTCTAATGCCGGGCAACACTGGGTACATCTGCTGGTATATATATATATATATATATATATATATATATATATATATATATATATATATATATATATAAGTGTGTGCGCGTGTATATAATTGAGAAGGGTAAGAAAAAAAACATGAAAAAATGTCGTCTTCCGTAATAAGTTAAATAGATTTCCACTTTGCGTAAATGTCATTGTTTCATTTCCAGACTCCTCTTCAACCAATACATTGCAATGATTATTATGATTTTTAATCCTGCCTTTGCACCCTCTCCCGCCAAACTGCCGACATACGTATCACTTTTCGTTGATGCAAAAAGATTTTTCTTTTTTTCTTCTTTTCTTTTCATCTCTTTGCTTTATCACTTCTGTTTTCTTTTTCTCATCTTCCTTTCGCTCTCATCTTCTAGCGCTTTGTTTCTAAATCCAACATCTGTTTCTAAATCCAGGAAATATCCCACGGAAGATGCATTTATTATCTGACCTATACGTACGTAGTATATTTATTTCCATTTGAATTCATTCCCTAAGGAAATAAAAATAGATTCAAATCGTTCTTATATACGCTTACCACTCTTCAATCTCATCCTAATTCTTTGTCAGAAATTTGCCTTATTGCATACGTTAGATTTCTCAGATCTTCTAAAATTGCCAGTTTCAATACGACTATTAGAATTTTCGTAATATAATATTACACACACATACACACGTATATATACATTCACACACACACACACACACACACACACACACATAAATATATATATTGTTCCTTTAAGCTACATTGAATTTATTTTCCAATTGAACTGTTTCTCGCTCTACAACTCACTTGCGCGTTTTGGCTGATATTAAACTTCTAACCATATGCTTTAAAAAATTTCTTTGTTTCTTAGATTTACGATTAAGTAAGCTTTCATTCACTCTGGACCTTCTATACCTGGTTTGTTTTCCTCCATTTTCCTTTTTTTACATGTCTTAACCGACATGAATTCTGCAATTTATGACTTATCATCATAAAGTGCTGTTTTAATTACTGCCATAACGAGCTCGGCTATAATAATAATTGGCCTTCATCTGAAGATAAGATCTTGCCTTCATCTGAAGATAATAGCATTCTTTGAAACATCACGGAACAAGGATTTCTTAAAAATTGTTTTTGGGGTATTCTGTCTAATATTCTAAATTTCCTTGTAAATTTTAATTTACAGTCTTGATTTCTTTTCCTTGTATATATATATATATATATATATATATATATATATATATATATATATATGTGTGTGTGTGTGTGTGTGTAAATCATTTACTTGAAACGTTACTCAACTTGTATATGCAAATTGTAGTGGATTAAAAACTTTTTTATAAATAAAGTTTCGTATATTAAAATTTTTATATAAAATTAAAAAAAAAAAAATCCAAGCTCAATAAATGCCATTTTTTGGAGAAGGAAGGGAGTTCTAGAGTTTATATAATATAATTTAATAATTCTCTAAATTCCAAATATAAAGTTTTCTCAGTTAGTCTTTTATTACTTTTCAAAATATAACCATTACAATATTGTTTCGTTTGCGACTAACAAGTCTGCAAAAATTATGTCTTTGCTGCATCTTTAATCACGTACCGATCAGATGTTCACCTTAACAAACTCAGGAAAAACTCCATTTTGAACAACTTACATAATCATACAACCGACACATGCTGCCATTTTTGGTAACGAGAAAAATGACAAACGAAATAATATTTTAATGGTAATCTTATGAAAATTAATAAATGATCAACTAAGAAAAAATGATATTTGAAATGGAGAATTATATATATATATATATATATATATATATATATATATATATATATATATATAGTAAGTTATAAAATATATATTACGATAAAGCTACATTGAATATTCTGCGTTTCATCCACTCTAGGACTCTTCAGGCTTATGCGTATAAGCCTGAAGAGTCCTAGAGTGGATGAAACGCAAAATATTCAGTGTAGCTTAATCGCCATATATATTTTATGACTTACTAACTAGCTTACTTACGTATTGAGCACTTTTGAAGTAAATACTTAAAGTTTACGCATAAATTTATACTTTCGTATATAAATTTTATGTGAGTAAATGAAGCATCTGGAATTTTCGAATACATCGGTAAACACTGTATGTTTTTCGAGCTGAATAAATATGCTACATTGAATAAAAACACAAAAAAATATATCCAGTTTGACAGAAAAGTAACTTATCTTGCCTTTGATAACATTTATTTGTTATATATTTGTTTTTTGACAACTTTTTTGAATCTATGTGTACAGTAATACAAACCCGTTGCCTCTATTGAAAGTTTTAGGCAGACATGCAAACATACATACATACATACATACATACATTTATATATTGGTAACTAAAATTTTTCGACCCAAACCGATGAAAAAGCTTGTCCTATCTCTGAATACCCTTTATGTAAAATTTCAAATATTTAGACCAGAAATTGTCTGAGTAATTTGGAAGAGACCGCAGAGGTCAATTTTTTAAAACTTTGACCCCTTTTTTGACCCTTTAACAATTATTGTTTTAGACTCAAATCAAGTTATTAAGTCCAAGGAACCTATATCTAAAATGTCCAAGGAACCTATATCTAAAATTTCAACTGTTTAGACCCAAAATTGTCGGAGGAGTTTGGTACAGTTCTCAAAGGTCAAATCGTTGAACTTTGACCTCTTAATCGCCAAATTTCTGGCCAAACACCAATCACATCCATTTTCTCAAATCTCAGTACCCTGTAGATCAAATTTCGAATCTGTAGACTACAAATTGACAGAGTTATTGTGTAGGGAAATGTACACAGACACACACAGCCACTTCCACTTTTATAGATATATAGATATCTTACTTACTATAAATATATGTTGATAACTTTCTACCAAGCTCTAATCACGTATTAAGTACTGTTGAAATAAATACTGAAAACCTATCCATAATATATTATATCTTCTTTTAACATATTATATGTGTACACTGGAAATATTATCTTGTATCGTCAGTTTTGCTAGACATACGAATGTTTCAAGCTGAGATCGAAACTCGACCTTTCTGTGACTCTTCAATTACAATTTAGAAATTCTTCAAACTGTTTCCGAAAATTAGAAAGTGATTCACCTCGTGAATGTTTAAAGTAGACTTGATGGGTTATACCAATTTCTCATGAAATCTTTGGTGGTTAAATTCATCAACTAAAGCGGAGACGATATTTATTGGCTGAAAGAATGTACATGTCGGCCATGCAAGTAGGTCACTACTTTTTTTTCTGTTTGCTTTGTTTTTTCTTTGCTTTTTTTTTCATATTTTGAATTATTGCTGCTCAGAGGATACGGTTGATTAAGGACACGTAGTTTGGACTGGAGGGTAGGGAAACATAGACAGTATAAGCGATAGAATACAGAAGAGGGCGTGTAGAAAACAGTGTAGGGCGGGTTGACCTGAAATACCAACTCTGATTTTTCCTCGCCATAAAACATGATTAACATAATCGATTATCAACTCTTTTTCTTAAGAATTGCACGTTTATTTTCATTAGCATTTTAATATCCTTCCATACATTTATGACATCTGCAAAATAACCCTACTTTGTTGAATTTTTTAGATGAGAATTCATTATTCGTATTTTTTTTTATTACTGTGACTACTTTTGTCATTTTACATGTTATTTTCATAACGTTTCGGTCGATATAACCTCGGGCCTTCTTCTGGTGTATCTTGTCGAGATCTGTAATCTGTACGAAACCTCGAGCAGATCCCTTTATTTAATCCACGGGGATAGTATGCTCTCGTTCCGTTAGCCATGACTGAGTAGAAGGTTTTCTCAGTTTTCATCTCAGTATGATAAGCTATTCAAATGTAATAAGTATACTACATCAAGAAGTATACCATCTCAATACCACCGCTCCGACGCTAGATAGCTATTGACACCACAAAAATTGTTTGCTCTTAAACAGATCCTGTTTTATCCTGCTGAATGTAGACAATACGAAGATTGTTCTAAAAGTAAAACTTCCTATTTTTTTAACTAAAAAATTTAAGAGCTACGAAGACGGAGGTGAAACCATTAAAATGAGCGACCTTTTGTGCGCCAGTTTATTTTTCTACATCGTCACTACCGTTCTCAATGCACTTTTCCCAGCGACTTATGATGGCTGTACATGGGCGTCCGGGGTGCGCTTCATCATAGGGAGATCGTTCCACAATGGAAGCCTCTTATTTTTTTAAACTAAAATTTAAAGAGCTATGAACGACTGACTTTTTATGCTCAAGAATTTATTTTTTACATAGTTACCGCCATTCTTTTGCCGGGAATTCAAGGACGCATCATTCCTTCTGACGCATGTTCATGATAAGGCGTTGTTTTCTTAGAGTTTCAAACCGTCAATATCTGCAAAAGAGAGATTAAACTTTCAAATCAAACTTTCACAAGAAACACTCGTCTAGCTGAAAACACTGTCAATAATTCCCCCACTCTTTATCTGTACCTAAACCTAAACGTAGATTCCATGAACAAAGCTTCTTTCTTAGAATTGCACGCCTGTGGAATTGTCTTCCGTTTTCCTGCTTCCCGGCTGACTACAATATAGTTGTCTTCAAGTCTAACGTAAACAAGTTCTTGATTAACCGTTCCATATAAGTTAACAAATTTACCAAATTGGTTACTATATTGTTGAATTTCTACTGTACACTCTTTAACTCTTATCCTCGAGTGACCTCTTGGCCTTGATAATGTGGTGATGCCTGTGTAAAAAAAAAATCATGAATGCGTGTTCAGTCATCTTAACAACCTTCTTTGATCTATTTAGACGGAATAAAAAAAAGGAGGCATTATTTTTGGAACGCTCCTCGTGATTTGTAATAATTTGACATAAATATATAGATTTGCTTTATTTAACAAAATAGCCAAGAAAAAGTGTAGCATCTCTTCCGCTGCTGCGCTTTGTTTTTGTGTTTGTTTTTTCAGTCTTCTAGACTTTTATTTTTATTCTAATCGAAAGTTACATTTTTTCTGGACTCTGGATGTTTCCCATTTAAGAAACCGACTTTCTCTCTACATTTGCTTTCGTGGGAAAGTAAATAAAAAGAATAAAAGATGTAGACATAAGAATATAAAATAAAAGATATAAAGAAACCCCATTTTTAATGCTATGAAAATGGAAATAACATATTTTATTAATCTTGAAGATTTTTAAACAAATTAATTGCCAGCGTTTTCGTCAAAACTTCTTGCATACTTCCGTTAACTAGCAGATCCGATGCTTTAATGAATTAACGACCAAAAATGTTACTATGTCTATGTATTAGGCTTAAATCTTATTATAACAGAACGCGTATAGGCGCGTGTAGAAAAACCAGAAACAGCAGAAGAATAGATTGTTATCCAAAATATTAACAGCGGCAGCCGTTAAAGTACGTATGCAAATTAGCCAGTTTGCGCAAGTTTGCGTCGCAAGAAAAGGGGAGAAAAATACTCCGTGTGGTCGAAGGAGAAGAAAAGTGCACCGATCAAGATAGACGTGTGAAAGTCGAGGGCGAGAAAGGGCTGGCGCCGACGTGGGATTTTAAGAAAAGCAAATGTGTGTACAAAGAGACTCAGGAAAAATAATGAAATGCGTTGTTTTGGAAGAGCCACGAATAAATGCATTTCATTTGCAATTTTAAAAGATGCCGAATCGGGTTTATTTATTTTTGTTTGTTTGTTTCTTTGCGACGGTACTAGACAGCGTGTGGGTCCGAGAAAGGTTGGAATGTAGCGGCGCAGTTAAAAAGTAACGGTCATGTCACGTTACAGCAATTAAATAATCTTTAATATTAACAACAGTTTATTCAACAGCTGTCACCTATTAGTAGGGCTGTGACAACAGCATATTCTTTTCATTGTTTTGACTCTTGAGTATATATCCGGTAATAACTTATATGTTTTTATATAGACTGGTGTGCTTCTCTGTTGATTGACTGTGTTTTACAGTGTTAGATATATACTTGAGAGTCAAAAGAATGAAAAGAACATGCTGTTGTCACATCCTACTTATTTGACTTATTTAACAAAATGTAATACTTTCACTCGAAACCTGTTGGGTTTATGTTTTTATGTATGGTTGACGAAAACTTCATATTCAGGAAGAATAAGTTTACAATCCGAATATGAATTTATCAGACTCGACACGACATATTTTTTTAAGACTCTTAAAGAAATCGATGGAAATGTATTTTCATTGATATATATTTTATTTATTTTTTTTTTTTACATGGAAATCACCGTTTATCAAGGATCGGAGGCTACTCGGAGATAAGGGTTATTGCGTGTACAATGATCAATGGGACAATATCGTAGTAATCGTTAGTAATGGAGATCTGATAAAGTGTTTTACTTAAGGGGGCGGTTTATCAGGAACTTGTTTATGTTGGACTTGAAGACATCCAAGTTGTAGTCAGGTATGAAACAGGCAAACGGAAGAGGGTTCCACAGGCGTGCACTTCTAAGAAAGAAGCTTTGTTCATGGAATCTACTTTTTGATTTAGGCACAGATAAAGAGTGGGGAAAATTACTGACAGTGGTTTCAGCTAGACGAGTGTTTTTCGTGCAAGATTGGCGAGGGGAGACTAGAGATTGGAGCTTAGACGAGCACTTTCCACGGAAATAACGATATATATATATATATATATATACATATATATATATATATATATATATATATGCGCTTAAAAAACGAATTTTACATTTTATTATATACTCTTCTCGTATTGCCGACAAGCCATCTTTTTTTCCTCCCGTGTTCAACCTCTGTTGTTTTTTTTTATTTCTTCATCCCAAACAAATGGATTATCATTGTGACTTAAATTCTGAAACATAGCTACAAAGAAATTCTGAATGGGAAGTTGTGCAGAGAGCAAATCTGTGCCTGTTTTACAAATATTTTAATGGAATGTGCTCCGATGAACTCGTTGCACTTGTACCCCCTTCGACGTACATATCCCCGACAAACTCACTTAGCAACAAAATCACACGCCTTCACTGTTGAGATCCCTTAATGACAGAAAGCTTTCTATTCAAATAGCTTCTTCCCTCGAACAGCTAGACTTTGGAATTCCTTTTCCTGTTGCCTGTTTCCCTAACTGTACTGATATGCAGAAGTTTAAATGTAACGTAAACCAACGTTTTGTTAATCTTTCTTAGGCATGGTTCCGAATAGTAGCTCCTTTGTCCAAGTGAGGATATGCCTTGTAAGGGGGCGAATGTAAGTAAAAAAGATGTTTGTTCACATTACATTTAAGCTTCTGCATGCTGATATATATATTTAAACCCCATTCCCCTCCCCCATTAGGTGACAGATCGCTTGATTCGCCAGAGATGCGGGTTCCCTTTCGAAGTTTTCGTAAGAGGTGTTTAAAATAAAGCGTTCGGACCCGCATAACCCTCTCGACTGGCGAATCGCCATTAGTGCCACAGTTTAGCAACGGGGGGGGGGTCTTTTGTTACTAACATTGTAAATACTTCATTTTTATTTTTGTATTATAAACTTTTTATATCCCAAACCCCCACTTTTTCCTATGGGTTTTAATTAGTTTATCATGGTATGATGTTCTTATGGTGACTGACGAAGGATTTATACGCTGATGGATGTATAGTATGAATGTGGTATTGTGGTGAAAGTAGAGTGGAAGTAGAAACTAGTTAGGTAAGATTAGTTAGCATTAGACAGAGAAGACCATCCCTCCCCCATGTTCGGCCTTGTGCCAAATTTTTTCTGAAATTTTTGTAATTTTCCGAAAATAAATATTTACCCCCATGATAATCCAAAAATATAGTAACACACTCCTTGGGTACACACGCATTAATGTAATGTTGTTAAGACATGCAAAGTTTCAGCTAGATCAGACAACTGGAAGTGGGTCAGGGGCATTACTTATTGAACGCCCCTCGTATAATGCCATCAAAGACAACTTGGATCTTTCTTTTAGCTAAGAAGGATCTAATTATCTATCTATATGTCCATAAAAGTGAGAATATTTGTGTGTCTGTGATGACACTTCTCAACCTATATACTCAACGAATTTTTTAATTTACAGACTTCAAATTTGGTATAACGTGTACTCAGACATGTGGAAAACATGTTTAATTAGTTATAATACGGAAAAAAGTGCTGGGAAGGAGTAAAAATGGAAAAATTGCTACGTGGGAGGAATCGGATTTTTATCTGTTTGCTAACTGTTTCACAACTGTGCAGGCGTAAATTATTTCCATCATGTTAAGAATAAGTAAGTTTGAAAGCACTTTGTAAAGATCTTTTAAGCTGGCGTAATGATTATCGTACTTAACTCACTGCCTTTAGATTTTGGCTTCGATCTCAGCGCGAGTATTTTTATTTTTTTTAGTTACAAGAAGTGAACTGTTGAGAAAAAAAAACATAATGCTCGCATAACTATGTCTCAATTTCTTTCTGTTTTCATCATTTAAAGGAATTTAACGCCGCATTTAATACCGGCAACGCCAGGTACATCTGCTATATCTATAAAAGCGAGAATGTGTGTGAGATGACACTTCTTAACCTATATACTCAACGAATTCTTGATCTACAGACTTGAAATTCGGTATATAGAATATTTAGACATGTGGAAAACTTTTAATGTTTTCATCCGGAACAGGGGCTGCTAAGGAGTAAAAATTAAAAAATAAATTAGTACGTTGGGAACGTCGGATTTTTTTTAATTTATTTTTTTTTTAGATCGAATACTTTCCAATTCCTCTGAATTCATCGTCACGGATAGATTAATCTAACTGGTTTTGAACAATTTATATAATTTATAATATAGAAAAATCATATAAATTGTTCAAAGCCAGTTATATAAATCTATCTCTGACGATGAATCCAGAAAGATTCGAAAGTACTCGGACTTACGACAAATTGCCAGAAGTGAAAACAGTTATTCGCAAGTTGGAAAAGATCAAAAATAGAATTAATAGACAAAGATGTTTATTTTATTTAATTAATATATATATATAGAGAGAGAGAGAGAAAGAGAGAGAGAGATAGTAGAACCCCGGGATACGGTATTAAAAATTAGTAACAATAGTAATAGTACAATATATAATACACAAGTATATAATGAATGAACATTATAAATAACACCGTAAGGCAGGGCAAATACCGAAACCAGGGTCCGAAAAAACATCGTATTCCACATCATACCTTAAAAAAAAAAAAAAAAAAAAAATGTACGGTCACCGTATCCCGGGGTTTTATTGTATATCCAATACATGTATTTAGGCGCTCAGATCTAAAGAGAGTGTTGCATTAATACAGACCGAGGCATAGTCAAGCAGGATATAATCCTGCGTCAAAGAAGAGCCGTATATGTAGTACAGGGTGGAACGATAAAAGTATCGCCCTAGAAGAGACTGCGCTTAGTTTAATGTAAGTTAAAAAACGCAATAACCTACTAGTCAACCTTATAATTGTTCTGTGATAATCATTTCAAACGCTTTAACATATACACAAATATTAACGTTCACAACAGAGTTAACGATATCTAATTTGCGCAAGTAGTTTAATCGTTCTAAGTTGATTCCCCTAAATCCCGTAGTCCTCCTAGCGGAGAAACGGGCTATCTTGTTTTACCCGCATTTTTTTTTTTTTTTTTTTTTTTTTTTACGGTTTACTTCTGTTCATTATACTTTCTAATATTTGTGTGCAATATCTCTCTAATTTACTCCCGTGATGTCATCGGCTTATTTACTTACGTAAGTTAGTCTCAACCCACACGAAAGAGGGTATTACTCACTAACCAGCTGGACAAGATCCCACCAATCAGTTGAATGATTACTTCAGGGTATTATTTGCCGCGGATAGCGTGTAGACGGATCGCAAAACTTCGTATTAGGACAAAGTCTTATCTATGAAATCGGATTCTAACACTTTTAATTAGTATCCACACAGTCCCATACACAATTATATGTATAGATTCTGATACAATTATCGATTCTGAACTAAATTCCCGATTCCAATACAGTTACCGATTCCGATTTTATAAAATCCTTAAATATAGAGTTTTTATTGTGTGTGTGTGGGGGGGTCGATTGTCGCATGTAATAAGTGCATATGTTTTCGCTAACTGTTAAAATACATTTATGCCTGTGATCTATAATTTTTAGTTTTATTGGTAGTCAATCAATATATATATCAATCATCAATAGACGTTAATAATTTCATCATTAATACGAACCTTTTTAACCCCAAACAAAGAAATAAAAACTATAAAAAGATCTGTTTTGGGCATCGGAAAATAGGCACACATTTTTCCGATTCCGATACTCCAAATGTTCTGATTTAAAATTTCCTATTTCAATTCCGATTAATTGCCCCAACACTAATTGATACATAATTATATTTCTGTTTTACATGTAAATTTCGTAACGAAAGTGGAAAGGTAATAGGATTTCTTGTTAATTAAATTAAATTCAGTAATATTATATAATTCTGTGATTATTATTATTATTGTTATTATTGTTATTATTATTATTATTATTATTATTGTTGTTGTTGGTTCACAAGGAGCTTTCACACAGGTCTTCAGAGATCTTTCCCTGAAAACAGCTTGTGGTGTTCCCTGGAAGCTGATTGACAATAAGTCTCCCCAGATTTCCAGTACTCTTCACCTGTTTCGATAACATTTGCAAATAAATTTGCGTTATCGCAACAACTGCTTGCCATTAATTTCTCGTTGATAGCAGCTATTGGTCATTGCTGGGATTTGAGTGGCAATAAGCCTCCCAAGGGTCCCAGTTTTCTTCGCACTTATTAGGTTGAGGTCTGGGCAGTTCATCGGTCTTTCCTTCCTCCTTGTCTCTACTTGATTATTTGATTTCGCTCTTTGGGGGGGGGAAGTGATGTGGCCATAGGGGTTGGGTTGGATTAGAGAACTTATAGATATGCCGTTTCAGTGTTCTTGGTTCCATGTAGTGTTTCATATTTTGTCTTTGCAGTAGTTTGTCTGGTCCGCACTTGTTGCTCCTGTGTGTTAGTTTCCACATTCAATTCTTAATATTTTAGCTGTTTTCATGATCGTAGTATTTTTCCAGTCATTCCTTTGATTTCAATTTCTCCCATTCTTTTTTCAAAGTTTTTTTGGATTGTTCCTAGTGCTCCTTCTATTATAGGAATTATTTTGATTTTCTTTATCTTCCATATCCCTTTCAGCTCTCTGGCTAGCTCTGTGTATTTGCTCCGTTTCTCATTTTCTTTGATATTCACCCTGTGGTCAGCTGGAACAGCAAAGTCTACGATTTGACAGGACTTTTATTTCTTGTTAATTATTACGACATCCGGTCTTCTTGCTTGGATGAGTTTATCAGTTTGTATGTCCATGTCCCATAGGACTTTTTAATTTTCGTTTTCAAGTACTGTTGCCAGCTTATGTTTGTACCACTTGTCTGTGCGTTCGAGATGAAGTTGTTTGCATAATTCCTAGTGCACTACCCTTTCCACTTGGTGGTGTCTATTCTTGTATTTCTTTTGGGCCAGTTTGCTGCATTCACTTAATATTTGATTTATTGTCTCGTCTCTTTTTCCACAGAGTCTGCATTTGCTGTTTTTTTGTGTTTTGTCGATCTTTGCTTTGATGTGGTTCGTTCTTATCGAGTTGTCTTGTGTTGCAGTTATTAGGGATTCAGTTTCTCGGCTTATGTGTCCTTTTCGCATCCATGTCCAAGTGTTTTCGCTGTTTTCATCGTTTGTCATCTTTATGAATCTTCCGTGTAGTTGTTTTTCTTCCCACTTTTCTTTTCTCGTCGTATCCTTTGTCTCTCTGTTTTCTGTTTTATTTTCCGTGTTTTTCGCTGCTATGATTATTCTTTCAGTGTTTTGCATTATTTTTCTAGTTCTTTTTTGCTGTCATTCACACAGTATTCTATTATTATTATTATTATTATTATTATTATTATTATTATTATTATTATGCGTTTTCAAACGTGCCACCATTAAAGAATTATCTTTGAGAACAACCTGTGGTGTTCTCTGGTGCCTGAATGACAACAAATCCCTTCAGATTTTCAGCACTCTCCACCTCTTTCGATACCATTTGAAAATTCATTTGCGTTATTGAAACAACAGTTTGATTTGATTTGAGCCCACAACAATAGATGTTAAGAGGTCAAAATTGGGGTCAAAGTTAAGAAAAAATGACCTCTGCGGTCTCTACCAAATTACTCAGCCAATTTTTGGTCTAAACATTTTAAATTTTACATAAAGGTATTCAGAGGTATAGCAAGATTTTTAATCGCTTTTTAGCCGAAAATTTCGCTGCCAAGAGGTCAAAGTTTAAAAAGGTTAAAAATTGTACCTTTGCGGTCTCTAGCAAATTATTCAGCTGATTTTGGGTCTAAACATTTGAAATTTTACATAAAGGGTATTCGGACATGCAGCAAGTTTTTAAAAATCAATTTTGGGGCGAAAATTTGGCTGCCAAAAGGTCAACATTGAAATAATTGATCTTTGGAGACTCTACCAAACTTCTCCGGCAATTTTGGGTCTAAACACCTGAAATTTTAGACGTAAGGTACCTGACTTGAGTCAAACTTTTTAATACATACATACATATATATATATATATATATATATATATATATACAGGGTTCTGTAAAAGTCTGAGGACGCTACAGACGGCCAAAAAAACGGCCGTGTAGCCGAAACAATAATGTAACTTAACAGAAAGATGCGGTAATAAAAAATAAAACGTATATTTAGTCAAATCTCGAGTCTGTAGATTGAAAATTGACATTTGTTCGATAGTCATGTCATGATAGTGATGTCAACTGATACCACTATGTAGTCTGCGTTTCCTAGTGGACGGTGGGCATCAGTCACACAATCCTAAAAATAATATTATATATGTAAACATTCGACCCTATCGTCATTGGCCATCCTTCTTGAGAAAGCCTGTATAAGACGGACTCAACGTCGAGTCTCTAGGTCTCTCCGTCTCATTTTAATCTCATACATATATTTATCTACATATATAAATTCGTATTCCTATCTGTTTGTTTGTTTACAATTTGATTTAAAGGTCGATTTGTTTGTTTGTTCACAATTTGATTAAAAGGTCCATAACTTTGCTATTTCATTTCTTTCCATCTGTCGTATGGTTCTTGTAAAATATACACATATACACACAGACAATTCCACTTTTATAGGCGCACACACACACACACATATATATGTGTGTGTGCATATATTTATCTGTATGGCGACGAAAATGAATGTGCACATGCAATGTGAACAAAGATCAAAGCAACAAAATATGAGAACATTATATTATGTATTTTTTATACGTTACAATTGTTTCATAATCATCTGGACAATTCTTAATAATTTCTCATTTAAAAATGTTCCAAAATAGCTACTCTTTAGACGGCAAAATACACTAGTTATAGATATATGAATACATTCATAATATCTATTTTAAGAGATCAGTTATATCTACTTCTACACCACTCTTATATTTTTGTTATTTTTGTAATATATATATATATATATATATATATATATATATATATATATATGCAGACATATGTGTGTGTGTGTGTGTGTGTGTAATTCCTGGTGAATATTTAGAGATGAAACAGCCACTCAATTTTGCGAGGTTCATGCATATCATTAAGCCAGTGTTTTTTTATATTTGCATTTTCTATAATTTTGGTCCCTTACCCTCTTGTGATGACAGGAATTTAGCTTCGAAATTTCATGGCCTAAAGAAGTTTTTTTCTTTATTTTCCCATAACTTTTCTTGATTGGTTTGATGATATAATAAAGTTATGCATCACTTTTATTTCTCATCTCTCATTTTCATTTAATAGTATTGTTTGCTCCTCTTGAGCTTTTCTTATCTTGATAAGTTTTAATTTGTTAAAGATTTACTCTTTGATAACTTAGTTGCATTACACACACACACACACACACACACACACACACACACACACACATATATATATATATATATATATATATATATATATATAAGGATGTTCAATTAAGATTTTTAATTTTCTTGGATGTCTTAGTTACGGTTTGCAGTTTTTTTGTAATGAGTTCAATTTTGAAGGCGTTAGCATTCGTAGATAAAATCGGGTACCGATTGAGAATACGCTTCGTTTGACGTGTCTCTTGGCGAGTATAGAAATATTTTATTTGCATTAAGACTCCCCCAATTAGTGTATATATATATATATATATATATATATATATATATTTGTTGTTGTTTTTTCATGCGGTGAATGGTGGCTTCGCCTCGAAGCTCATTTTGTTTATTTATTTAGAAAGTCGCCCATAATTTATTTCGACGTATATATAACATTTTTATTTATTTATTAGTTTTTAAAAACAGTAATTTACGTACACGCGTGTTTCGAGTTAACTAACTCTCATCAGCGTAGCTCAACTGTTTCTAGGGATCGAACTTCAGACCATGTGGTAAACTAACTGAGAGGATCTGTTCATTCACCAGAATTCTTATACACTGGTACTACAGAGGCCATCTTCCACCTATTAGGGAAGCAATATTCAGCAAGGCATTTATTGTAGAGCTTGGAAAGTATGGGGACTAGCTCGGCTGTACATTTCTTAATTAGTAATGCAGAGATGAAATCAGGCGCACACATCTTTGATGTGGCTTCAGTCCGCATAGGGAAATTTGGGAGGGATTTGTACCTCTAAGGTGGAGTTGGAGGCGAATCGCCGGGCAAGCAGTTCCGCCTTCTCCATTGTCGTGCATGCAACCTTCTGGTTGTTGCCCAGTGAGGGAATTACTGATTGCCCTTTATTCACTACACTATTATAGATTTTCCATAAATCACGAGTTTCTATCATTTACGATTCAATGCTTTCCCTGATTATTTCAGCATGCTTTCTTTTGGCTGTTACTATTTCACTCTTACAATGATTTCTAGTATCTAAGCATTTTTGCCTATTTGTATTTGACTTCTGACGTACAAACTGGCGGAATGCATGCTGCCTTTGTGCAATGGCAGCTGCACAATCTGCAGTGGACCATCGGGGTGAGTGGGGCTTGGATAATACTTCCGTGTGGGAACATGTGATTCAATGCACGCTTTGCACCATTCAGTTGTCTCATTGGCACACTGTTCAACAGGCAGAAAGAGAGAAGATATTGGTCCAATTTTCATTACGGACTTAACTTTTGTATAAGAATATCACCTGAATAGGTCTCAAGTTACTTGTAACTGGCTATCAGAAACATGCTCATGAATGTGTAGTTACATATTGTTTATGTAAAATTAATAAAAGTGCATGTATATATTATTATTATTATTATTATTATTATTATTATTATTATTATCTATATATATATATAAGCGAAAATGTATGTATGTATGTATGTATGTATGCTCGCTTTTTGTGTATGTCTGCAAAAGGCTTTTTTCGTCGGCCTTCTCAGTCGGCTCGCTTCTTCTTAAACCTTTTTATATCACGTCTAAATGATAATATCTACCACTTAAGAACGTGGTCGTATGTGTATTTAATTTATCCGACTTTCACGCGCTATTTTTTCCAGATATTTCGATCGCCGCGTGTTCTTTCGCTTTTCAGTATAAAACAAGCGAAAACTAGCTTGCAACCGCGTCATGTTTCAAGGTCAAACATCACGCGACTTAAGTTTCTCGCACATATCAATTTCATTTTATAAACGTTAAATTAAGAGGTTTTTCATTTCTCTTCTCTCGTGGCCGAGATGGTTATGTCGCAGTGTTTTTTTTTTCCATTTCGATCTCCACGTCAAAGGTTCGGGGTTCAAGTCTACTTTCCTACTAAAACTTTTTTTGTTTTACACCTCTAAACACCCGGCCAACGTCTTTTTTTAAAGAGGGTTGTTTTGATCCCCCCTCCCCCCAACACATACACCTACAAACACCCGGGCCACGCCGGGTAACCACTGTAAGTTATTTATAAATGCCAAGGCCGAACGCAGGCCCCACAGTATTGTTAGTATAAATAAAGTAAAAGAAAAGTGTATTTCCTTTTTATAAATCTCAAGCACATACGACAAGATCCTTTTCTACCATGCCGGATGGAAAAAAAAAACTTGTATCTTCATGACAAGATGGCTTCTACGCATGCGTCAATACGCGCGAAAGACGTTGTACCTTGAATTCGCTTAAATATTATAAAAACCGACCTAGATTCGTCCTCGCGTTCATAGCGCAATGCATTAATTGACAGCGTCGTTTTCTTAACATTGCAGGTTCAATCCCAGTTATCAGACAACTAACGATTACCACGACATTTATCTAAGTTTATTTTTAATTTTTCATTTGTTCATATGTGTGTCACGTTGGTACTGTGGTAACGTGACCAGCTTTGAAGGCTGCAGTTTCGGTTTCGATTCTAGCTGATGACACCCAAAATACATTTTTTTTTATTTTGAAATCATAACTCTATAATAATATATACGAAATCTGGACAAATAAAAATATCTTATATGTAAGCGTATTTTACGCACGGGCAAAGCCGGGAGTCCCGCTCTCTCTCTCTCTCTCTCTCTCTCTCTCTCTCTCTCTCTCTAGTATATATATATATATATATATATAATAAATTCTACACCAAAAAGACGTCGCAGTCCACAAGAGCCATGACAATCAAAGAACCGGAAGTCCAAGACTCGAGTTTCGCCCTCATTTGGGCTCATCAGTTAGACACATCCGAACTCAGTTTTCGAAACCCGAGCCTTTTGCATGCAAGGTAAGCACTCTACCAACTGAGCAAATGCTCTGCACACAAGAATTTCCATAACCAACACAGATCAAGTAAACCGCGCAGAAATCCGACTGTGAAATGAACCTACTTCGTCTCAACAAGGGACGCGGTCATCCAACCAGCTAATAACCCCAAGCTGATGTCTCACAAGTAGGAGTTTTAACTCGAAAGGACGATGCCATCCAACAATTCTAACCAAGCGAGCAACTTATGATAGGATTCTCAGAATGTGAGAGATTATATATATATATATATATATATATATATATATAAAACTGAACATCTGTGTGTGTGTGGTCACGAATACGCTCCTATATGGTTGACTATTATAGAAAACTGATCACATATAATTATTGAAGATGTATCGAGACACAGGAATGGGTATGTTTGATCTGGCATAATGATGCTTCATTAAAACTGTGGGGTCTGCGTACGCGCCTGGTCCACAAAGTATGGAAATAAAAAATGTAAAAAGTAAAAAAAAAACGTTCACAAGTGTTTTTGATACAGATGTACGTAATAATACTTTGATAAGTATGTTTTAACTTAAATAGGGATGGTATAATAAAATTGTGGGGTCTGCGTTCGTGTCTGGCCTCCATAGAATGGAAATAGGCACAAACTTTAATGAAGACTTTTCATATCTATCTGCGTAAGTATACTTTGATAATTATGTTTCAGTTTGAAGAACTATGGTATAATAAAATTATGGGGTGTTCGTTCGAACCTGACCCCAATAGAATGGATATATGTCACAAAGTTTAACAAGTCTTTTTTAATATAGATCCACAGAATATTGTGATAAGTGCTTCCGTGTGAACAGGTATGGTATAATAAATTATGGGGTTTATCTATTTTATTTTTACTTTGATCATATTTTGCTTTGGTTTTGATACCTCCAAATTCGAAGCTATCTCTTTACAACCCTTCCTTTTCATAACCTATCATCTTCTATCTATATATATAAAAGGCAAAATGTATGTGACTATTTCGTGTATGTCTTCAAAAGGCTTTTTTCGCACACGGTTCCGAGGTCGTTACGATCGCTTACAACTGTTTATATGGGTCCTAAATAATAATATGTGCGATTTGGGAAAGTGCGTCGCATCTAGATTTATTTACGTCGACTTTTACAAAATTATTGCTATTTTGGCTTCTCGCATGTTGATGAGGCTTTTTCGTATAAAAAGCGAAACTAATTCAAAGTTAACAACGTTCTCGGCATTGCGTCGGGAAATGTCCAGAAGCAATCAGCTTTGATCAATGTTGTACATCAGACAATTGTTATTCAATCTGGACAATTGGGAGCTGGTTCCCCTCCCCCAACATCTGCTGAGGGAAAAAACAAAAACAGTCAAACTTGGGTAAACAATTGCGTGACTTCAATTTGACCTTGTTAATTAGGTCAAATGGAAGCAGTAGAGTTAACTTTTATTGCGCATGCCTGTTTTAATAAATAAATTCAAACCTGAGTGTGTTGCATGTATGTCGCGGTAGCCTAATGGGTAACGTCGCCCGGTTTTTTTTCACACATTAATTTCCAACTCAAGGTTACGGGTTCGATTCTCATACTTACCTACCAAAACATTTTTTTTATTTAAACCCCTCCCCGGAGTTTTGATTTACCTCAAGACACCTGGGCATCGCCGGGTACCCCTCGCTAGTACTTTCATAAATCAGAGTCTGTTTTCTGTAGGCTGTTTTTGAACCCAGTCAACGACAAGTACTTTTGCTACTATATATATATATATATATATATATATATATATATATATATATATATATATATATATATATTCACCCTTCGCCCATAACAGCAATGTTTCGATTAAGAAAATGTCATATTTTCCATCTTATCATTTTCAAATTTTTATTACATCCAAGAAATATTCATTGGCCTTTTGTTCAAGATCAGGGTGTAGTATCTGTTCTTCAGATGCTGCACTTTATTTTCTTGTTCTCTTTCGGTGGAGGAGAAATTCTTCACGACTGAGACAATTTTTATTTTTGTACCTTTTCTCCACGTTAAAAAACGACCCTGGTGTCTAACTCTGTCCCGTGGGGAGGCATAGTAAATAGGTACATCCAAGAAATATTTGGAAATTGATCCCCGTTAATCAAAATGTAGACAAAATTGAAATTCAATTATTTTCCCTCGTTTTGTTGCAATGCTAACATTTACACAACACCAAATTTTTACAACCGCCGATAGACTAAAGTGTCAAGCAGTTAAAAGTCACTGTTCAGCCTTCATTTCTATTTGCCAACAATTTCAACCCGACTGACTGGCTTAATATGTTATCACTGCATTGACGTCGATTGGATAATGTATCGGTATGAGTCGTATGAGGCGTCTATTTACGGGAGTGTATAAATCGGGCAGGTGGATCATTCCTTTTAATGGCTAGTCAGTTATTTCTTGAATTTGTACTCGAACGGACTATTGTAGATATCTCCGCCTTTGTTTATTTGTTCATACTGTTATTTAAAGTGTCCGACTATATTAGGATGTGTTGCTACAGAGTTTGTTTCGCATCTATAGGCAGCTGTTACGCCGTATCACGGCTTTTTAGAGTAGCTAGACGAGAAAGAGTTTTAAGCTTCAAAATCCAAGTTTTTTGGGGGGGGGGTTGCCAACGTAGCGATGTTTATAGTGTAGGGGTCTTCTTACCCCTACACTATAACCATCGCTACGAAGTAATGGAATTTGTAATGTTCTTATTTTGGTGTTTTCTGCGTATGTTTTTATTCATTTATTGATCTTATTTTATTTTGTTATTACAAAACTTATCAAGGCCCGAAGGCAACTTGAAGATGATGGTTACTGAGTGTACAGTAGTCAATGGGACAATATCGTGGTAATCGTTAGTTGTGGAAATTTCGTAAATTGGATTACTTAAGGAAAACGCTCATCAAGAACTGGTTTACGTTGGAATTGGAGACAACCATATTGTATTCAGCTGGAAAGCAGAGAAACAGAAGAGAGTTTTGCAGGTGGGCAGTTCTAAGAAAGAAACTTTGTTCATGGAATTTATGTTTAGATTTAGGCACAGATAAAAAGTGGGAGAAAATGTTGATAATGGTTTAAGCTAGAGTGTTTTTCCGGAACGTTTGGCGAATAATTGTGTGTACCGTTTCTACGTTGACATTATTGTCTCTACAGACATACGACAGCCCTTATCCATGAAATTCTTTATTTACCCAATCAACTGCAGTATTCTAACTTCTTTACTCCTCCCAAACCTCTCATCATCTCTCACACGCTATACCTTCTTGAATATTTTATGTCATTCAAAATTTGACG
>NC_136494.1:121056234-121076234 GCF_053919585.1 Euprymna scolopes
ACCGGTCAAGGGTGAATTTAAGGTCCCTCCTCCTTTTGTCGGGGGATCAAAAATGATTACATTAAATAAATTAGTTACAGAAAGTTGACTCGCACGCTAACTGGTGACTAAACTAAAAATACAACATGGCTTCTAAACAAACACAAAAAAATAATTTAATTTGATATGTAGCCAAGAGAGATTGCCAGCATCCTTAGTTTATTTATTTTAATAAAAGAGATGACGTTAGGGTAGCAGTGTTTTTTAGGATCAAATTAAAGTGTATCAACTGTTCTCTCATCGTTCAGAGGAAGAGAATTTCTAGATTTAGATAATTTAAATATTTTTCACAATATCAACGGCACCGTTTTGAATAGATGGATTTTCTTCGATATTAAGATCTGAACTTGTGTCAGATTGCACTCGTTGGGCACCAAATAAATACGAAGGAATACTCTTAAAGAAATATTTATTTATTGTATGACTGTAACAGAACGCGGACGCGCGTATAGCAGCATCAGGCAGCTGTGTGCAAATGACCGAGCCGTGAGAAAGGAAAGAAAAAGATTAAAAAAAGAAAACCGATGATCACATGACAGAGGACAGAAATAGACGTGTTACACAGCTAGCCCGAAAGCGAGAGGAAAAGACGCGTTCTAAACATGTCCGGACGGAGACGGAGTACCACATGTTCGACACAGCAGAGTCTTGTTAAGCACATTGGAGTGCGAGGGGACTTTTGAACAAGAGATACAGTGTTACTCTGGAAAGTACCTGTAAATAAATGGCTGTTGGTTCAACCGAAAAAGAATGAATTAAATTCTTTCCGTGTCTTTGTTTGCATACAATGTTTTCTACGTGTTAACACATGTATAACAGTGCATTACAAGCGAGGCAGCAACTGTAGCACAGACAAAAAATAAATAAATAATATAAACAAACCGATAGCAATTCGTTATTCTCCGTAAATACGGAATGGCTTTCTTTGTTACACCTGCATCGGATATAGAGTTAATATTTTCAAAATTACAAGTAGTTAAAGCGTAAATGAAACTTATTGATTTTTTTTTTTTTTAGCTTTTAATTTTTATGAATATAAAATATCTTACAAATAAAATAAATAAAACTTAAAACTGTTAGTAACGTATTCCATTTATAAAACCCCATGAAGCTGTGTAATAAAGAAAAGAAGATATTGCAATGAAAGGCTTTACAGCGCAATAATTTCTAAATATATTTATATTTAATTAAATAAACCGTAGGCAAGAGAAATCTCAATGTTTATATGAACAGCGTTATCATCCGAAGAGTGCACCATTGATTTGTCACAAAGAGCTTTGAATTCTTTGCTAATAGCACTAAGCTACTTCACTTACCACAGTACACAATCATAGAAAGCGACAAATATAGTCATCCACACACACAGACACGGGCTGTTTCCATGTATCACAACTCTTCATTGTGGTTTAACCATGAATGTGTCTCGAGCCATATATGAGTTCTTGATACTGTTTTTCTTCCTGTATGAATCAAAATCAATTGATGTACATGTCTATTGTATGTCACTGAGTAGGTTAATGACCTACGTAGTAACATGCAATATGGTTTCCGTTCTGTTAGATCTACAGCTGATATGCTAACTGCAATATCACATAGGATTAGTGAATCTCTCGACGAAAGCTTCGTTCCTAGAGCAATTGCTCTTGACATATCAAAGGCTTTGGTAGCGTATGGCATAAAGGTCTATTTCACAAGATTTCCAGCTACGGAATAGCTGGAAATATCCTCTCAATTATTATTTCTCTTTGATAGGCTTATAAGGTATTGGTTGATGGCCATGAATCAGAAGCTCAAAATATCAACGCTGGCGTTCCTCAGAGTTTCATCTTGAACCAACTCTCCTCCTGGTCTTCATCAACGATCTTCAAAATCACATTTTTCTAAAAGAAACAAGTACACCTAAAGATGGAGTACTGTTGCCTCATCTAAACAAGAGCTGCTCAGAGCATTCTATCCTGTATTGACACAGTTGAAAACTGGATTCGAAACTTGGTTGATGATGCCCTTTTCTTCTCCCTTCAACATCTCTCCCACAGTAAAGACATTGCGAGCTTGTCTCTTCTCTATCGATATTTTCATGGCAAGTGCTCATTTGAGCTCCAATCTATGGTTCTCCCTTGTCAAACTTTCACAAACATGCTCATCTAGCTACAACCACTATAAACAAGTTTCCCCAATTTCTATCTGTGCATAAATCTAAACGTGAATTCCATGAACAAAACTTCTTTACTAAAATTCTGTTCTGCTGGGCTGCTTTCCAGCTGACTAAAAAATAATCTCTAATAACCAAATTACACCAAATTCCCACAAGCAACGAATACCACGTTGTTGCCCCGATGGCTACCATACACATATTATCCTTATCCGCGAGTCTATTTTAGGCCTTGATAAGTGGTGACTCCCACCTTGTAAAAAGAAGTATTAATTAAATTAAATTAATTGAATTAGTTTAGAGATGTGAAAAATCTCTTGAGCTAATCGTATGAAGATTTTCGTAGGTTGAAGTAGACATGTATACACACACACATATATATATATATATATATATATATATATATATATATATATATATATATATATACGAACAAACGTAGACTTATAAAGAGAGACATACAGATAGAGACTACGTTTATTCGGCGAATTTGAATAAATAAACCAATGTGCGTTTCTAATTTTACTTAATGGTTTCCTGCTTTGCCGGACATGTTGTAACTTTCCCAGGACACCTCCCCAAAAAATAGAGACTTCACATCTCCCTCCGGAAACCATTTTTCGATTTCTGAAATGTTTACGGACGCAACTTCTGTAAATTAAAGTGCATATACATGTGAAATATACCAATTTTCAAAATCATAAGAATGCACTACTGGTTCAATGGATATTGAATCGAACTATGTGTTCAAATGCAGTCGTATAGATATAGCAGAACGATAAATATAGAACAGAGCGCGTATGGTTGCGTGCGAGAAAATCAGCAGCAGTCGACAGATGGCTGGATAGCGAAAGTATTAGCAGCAGCAGCAGCTGTTAGAGCACTATGCAAATTATCAATCGTGCGCAAGCTTGCGTCACAAGGACAGTAAAAATGGTCGAACGGAGAAGCAAGTGGTACACCGGGTATGATGGACATGTAAAGTCGAGGGCGAAAGAGCGTTGGCTGATGGTCGGCACGAGGTGAAAGACTTTTGAAAGGCACGTGTGTGTGTGAAAAGACTTTTGCAAGAAAGTGAAGTGCGTTATTTTGGAGGAACAACAAATGCATTTCATTCGCACTTAAAAATGCCTTCGAATTTATATTTATTTTTGTTTGTTTCTGCGACGTTACAAATAGTCACTTATTGTGCAATGGATTGTTTCTTGCCCCTTTGGCTAAGAACAAAGTGTAGTATATGTTCTGATACTACACTTTGCCTTTTCTGTCCTCGATCAGTGGAGAAGAAATCCTTCTACACTGAGACAATTTTTATGTATGTTCCTATCCAGAATGCCCCTTTTTGGGAAGCTGGAAATTCCTCACATGAAAAACCGACCTTGTGTCTAACTTTGCCCTCGTGGGGAGGTAAATAAATAGGAACATCTTGGCTGTCTAGTTACGGTTAAATAATCAACTCTCAAGACAGAACTTTTGCAAACTTCTTGCTGTTACTACAACTGTTTTTGCCACTGCTAACGATTATGGTTGTTTTTAAAGAATGGGGGGCTCGGGTATAATTGGTAGAAAGATCAAGAGTTTCGAACATGAATGAGGAAATAGAATGGAGATGGGTTATGTTAGTTAGAATTTAAAAGACTAAGCTGTGATATGTCAGGAAAGTCCGGGATTTGCACCGTTTTCTGTGACGTTGTCAACGCCAGAAAGGGGTTAGTTGATAAAGTATCTGGAGTTGGTGATCCAGCGGAAGGTCGATAGATGCGAGAACACTTATGCATGACATACCACGCTTTCGTTTTCACCCCAAACAAAGCGTAGAGTCACTTAGTCGTGGAATCAGATTTGCAGGGATACTATTGCCATTGAAATAGTTGTAATGTAGGCACACGTATGCCACGTCTCAGCGATATGAAATAGGTTTAATTTAAGTTGATAGTTCAGAACCTATTAGGTTGACGTCTCTTTTTTTAACCCTGTCCAGGAGCGGCAGATGCACCAGTCCAGATGTGGTAACAATACTCCATGCATGAGCGAACCGTTACCGTATATATAGGATACTCTCATGTGTGAGTAGCCTCACTTATGCCGTATTTTCGACAGATGGTCAAAATGGCGTTGAAAAAATATTTAGTTGATAATAATTTAAACAAATCTACAAACACCAATAATTTAAACTTTTTTCATAGATTCGATCTTAGTCGCTTTTATGGCACGTTGTATAGGGATAGCCTTAGTTTGCTTTGATTACTAAGTTTAAAAACTTGATGCTATTCATAAGTTCGATTCGCTCCAAATAGATTTCTTATTCAGAATAGCCTTTTCTAGTTGAATCTTTACGTTAGTCTTATTTGAGCAGCTTCATTTTGTTATCGACCTTGATTGTACCAGTTTTTCTGAAGTCACGTAATTACAAGAGAGACCACAAGATATCAATATTCAAATATTGAAAGTGATGCTGTGGAACCGACGAGGCTCGGACTTGGCACACAGAATTTTGTATTATTTTACAAGGGAATCACCACTTATCAAGGTCAAAAGCCCACTCGTGGATAAGGGTAACTGAATGTGTCGTAATAGTTAATAGCAAAGATTGGTTAGAATTTTGATTATTCAATGGTACCGCTTAACAAGAACTTGTTTACATTGGACTTCAAGGCT
Source organism: Euprymna scolopes (assembly GCF_053919585.1). Classification (NCBI taxonomy): domain Eukaryota; kingdom Metazoa; phylum Mollusca; class Cephalopoda; order Sepiida; family Sepiolidae; genus Euprymna; species Euprymna scolopes. The sequence continues at coordinate 121,061,084 of NC_136494.1, forward strand.
ACCATATTGTAGTCGATCAGGAAGCAGGGCAGTGGAAAATTGTTCCACTAGCGGGCAGTTCTAGGAAATAAGTTTTGTTCATGGAAGCTGCGTTTACATTTAGACATAAGTGGGGATTTGGGGGGATTTGTTGATAGTGTTTGCAGCTAGCCGAGTGTTTTTTTTTGTGAAGGTTTGGCAAGGAGGGACCATGGATTGGAGTTCAGACGAGTAGCTGCCATGAAAATAACGTATGCGCTTTAGCAAAACTATCACTACCAACATCAGTTATGGGTTAACGCCACGGACTGAAAACTTGGATGTGCCAAGTTTGAATCTAGTTCGTTCCACAAAAACAGTTTCACTTTGAGATGTTTTTAACCTTCACGTGATCCTTCTGTGAGTGACCGATGTGCTTTTAGTAAAAATTCTCATTAGAAAGATATTTCGAAACGAATGACAACAATGACCGTCTGGTTTGTTCGAAATGAATAATGCTTGATAATAAAAACAATCAACATCAGAGAAATATTAACTTATGTGCACCTGGGCTAATCCATTATTCACAATAAGGAGTAACAGATCATAGTTGTTGAGGAACAAAGCTGTTACTATACAGCTTATATATATATAAAGTAATTTGATCATAATTTATGAAATTTAGTAAATATAATGATTTATGTCTGTCTACATGAATGTCTTTAATAAAACCTGCGCACGTTCTTAACAGGTCAGCTCGATTAGCAGAAATACCCGGTCTTTTTCTATAATTCAAAGCAATTCGTTTCCTAATCATTATCAAAATTGTGTGGCCATTAAATTGTTCTATAATGAAAAACCATTCAGACTTTAAGTAATTTCTCAGTTTTGATTATTCGACCACCTTTATGGGCGATAAGCCAACGCATATTCACACTATGAACGTATTGTCTTACACTTTTCTGAACCATCTGACTATTTACTGAACTTTCTTTACCAAACACAAGTTTTTGCTATGAACATTTATTCACATAAAAATAAGTATTATATTATCACTGAGGACGATGGTTATAAGAATACTTATAATACTAAGATCAATCTCCCGAGTTAAATGCGTAATCTTTTTTTCACCTATCATTTGCTTCCTCATAACGTATTTTTAGTATGTTTAATAATATTTGCAATCGCAAAATATCCCAAAGACATATCTTTCAACTTGAGAAAAATACAAAATTAAAGAGATGTTTATCTTTATAACTTTTAATTGCGTTATTTCATTGTTTTCGATACAAAACCGAGTTATATATACATTCAAAAATATAACTAGACATCTTCTTAAACAAAAACACACACACAAAAATATATCGGTTAAACATATCAGCACTCATTATACAAATGTGAGTCAACATTTTGCGATGTATTCTGGACAATTGCACTTAAGGGAACATAGAGGATACTAAAAAGAGCTCTCGGTTGGTTTCAATAAAAAAGCAGGGCAATGTTGGCAGCTGGTTTGGCTGCCCCATACCCAGCATTACAATCCTCAAAGGAAGAAAAATAAAAAAATTAAAAAAAAGATAGAGGAACCAAAATTTAAAAGATTTACGGAGTATGAAGTCTCCCCTTAACTGCCATTATTATTAAAGTGGTAATACCTATCATGTTCCTGACTGTAGATTCAATATAATCTATCACTAATAGATTACGAGGTACCTTAAATAATTTTCCAGTCCTTTTTCGTACGAGGTGCCCTAAATAATTTTCGTCCTTTCATTGATAGTACATACATGAAACTCTAGTCCCCTTCAAAGTAATCTTCTCCGGCTGTAATGCATTTGGTGTACCGTTCCAACCATTTCTGGAAGGGCGCATGGAAGTCCTCCTGTATGAGCATGCCAGTGACCCTCGCCGCAGTCTCTTTCATCTCCTCAATTGTCTCATAACGACAACCTCTACAGTTTTTCTTGAGTTTATGGAATAATCAAAAGTCACATGGAGCAAGCTCTGGCCAACAGGGAGGGCGAGGAACTGTCTTGATGCCCATCTTGGTGAAATAGTTACAAAAATTGTTGTCAGTGTTTTTCCCATACACTTTTAAATTAAATTACGTTTCACTTTTGAGTGTACAAGAATACTACAACAACGGTGATTACTTTCCAGAACATAGACTGCTTACAACATGTGCTAAACACTAGCACAAATGAGCATGAATGCAAATATCGTAGTTTTGACTGTCACTTGTGTTTACTTCTTGTTTATTTCATCTCGGATATTCATATAACTTCATTGTTTTAGTACAATGTTATGGGATGTAGAATAACAGGAAACTCTATGTCCACAGCAAACGGTGTCCGATAAAAAAAATTGGTATCATACTTAATTATTAGTGGCATAAAATAATAAATAAAATGTTATTGTTTCGTTGTTTTGAATTTGGTTTAGTGTTGTACAAAATATATTACCAGGTGCCCCCCCCCAATCTTTACAGACTTTTCTGACAGAAAAAAAAAATTCATAAAGTATTGAATGTATTTTTTCATCAAAATATGATACGGCATAATCACGTTTGACACACCGGTTCCCGTCAGATCACCGAAGTTAAGCAACGATGAGCCTGGCCAATACCAGATGGGTGACGAGTTGGGACTACCAGGTGCTGTATGTGCTCTTCGCTTATCTCGGCATTGTTTCCAGTCGTTCTAGACTTCTTGTCACTGAACTCAAACAGTTCCGATTCAGGAGAGGTGTGGTTGGAGATTGTGCAACCCTTGCCACACAATTACACTCGCATCTGCCCCTCCAGGGGGTATCCTTTGTCTTTCGAGACTGAACTGAGGCATCGATGAACCCTAAAATTCTTTGACCTTCTTCCAAAGGCTCAGCAACTTAATGACGCCATTTTTATAAAAATGTTTTGTTTTACTCTGGAAAACGATATGAAACTCCGTTTCCAATTTATTTTCAGTATTGTATGCCCTATTCTTTATATGTTATCTAAGCTCAAAAACAAATAGAAATCTGTTGGGGAAAGGTCCGGTGAATGGAGCGTAATTTGCAACTCTAGTTCTCCAAGGGTCATTTTTGCAATGTGTGGTCGAACATTATCTTGGAGAAACAAAACGTCTTCTGTTTGCTAATGCTGTTTGTTTTTTGTTTTTTTTGGGGGGGGTCAGCAAATTTTCTTGAACTCTTTCAAGTTTTTCACAATATTTGTTAGCATTGATGGTTTCCTCCATTTTTAAGAACTCATGGTGAATTATTTCTTGACATGTCCCCCAAACACAGATCCATTTTTTTTTAAATAGTGGTCCTTTTGAAGTATGTGGCAAAGGATCCCCCCACCCGGTGATAACCACTTATGTATGTTCTTAAAATTTGTATACATAATCCACTTTTCCTCACATGTCATAATTCGATCAATTTTTTTTTTTTATCTACTGAGATGAGAAGAGTATATGGTAAACCTTTGCAGTTTGTTTGCTGGCGTTAATTAATATGCTGCCTGTCTGTTTATCTTCCATTTTTTTTCTCAGCTGATGCAAATGAAATCTTATGCTTTCATCACTTACATAAAACCTCGAAGCTAGTTCGTGACAGGTTAGAATCTATGGTTGCCTTTAAAAGATTGGTGTTTAGAGACATTGGTCGTCCAGAACGAAACATTTGAAATCAGTTTTATGCAGTTCTTTAGCTTACTGCAACTTCACCAAACGCTGTCGATGGATTGCTAGAAGCAGATGAAGCAATTGTGCCAAGTTTAAACTCGTACAACAGACAACCACGAATGATAAATTTTCTATCAGTCATTTTTAAGGTTCTGAAATAAGAAATAAAACTTGTTATGAAACATAAAAATTGAAGTCATTCAATAATTTATTTGTCAATTCAAGTTGGTTTCTGTGTCACTATGCTTGTTATGAATAAAAGAAAAGGAGGAGTCGCTAAAATAAGTCAACAAAAATCAACAAAAGTTTTTTGGGCAACTGATACTTTATGAAATATTTGTAACGGAACCGCTGTATCAGAAGAAGCCGTATGGCACATATGAAACTGACCGACCCAGTGTGCGAAGTGACGTCACAGCAGAGGAAGAGAATATAAGAAAGGACGCGTGGACGGCAAGCGACGAGAACACGCGTGGGCGGCAGAAGACCAGTAAAGCATGCCGGCGTAAGATGGGTGTGTAGCCAGGTGGCGTGTTCGACACGGAAGAGTTTTTGTTGAGCACATGTCAGTGCGACAGAAACTGTAAAAAACAAGATGCAATATGTTGTTGAAAAAAACTGGTGATAAATACCTTTTGTTAAAACTGAAAGAAAAACTGAGCCACATATCTTTCTTCTGTTTGTTGCCTTGTGACTGTCTCAGACACAACGTGTTGGGCCCGAGTGTTCAAAATTAACGACACTGTTGAAGAAGATTAACGACTACGTTATATATTTACAGATTTCTTTCTTACTGTCTGCTGCGGTCTTCGAGTCGCCTATTATTCCTGCATCAACCAAAGTTATGATACTTATTAAGCCCTTAAAATACTACATACAATCTCACGAATCATACTGATTGTCTATTTAATAATGCCCGATCAAGTATATCTATCAAAGTGAAAATGTGTGCGAGGACACTTCTAAACATATATATTAAAGGAATTTTTCTATCTACAGACTTGAAATTTTGTACATGTGGAAAACTTTTTAATCAGTTTTCACCCGGAAAATAAGTGCCAGTAAGGAGTCAAAAGTGAAAAATTAGAAAGTGGAAGTCATCGGATTTTTATCTGTTTGTCAACTGTTTCACGAATGCGCATGCGTAAATTGTTTATATGGTAGATTCCTTATGTTGAGAATAAGTAGGTTTAAAAACACTTTTTACGGATTGTATCAAGCTGACATAATGATTATCGTACATGACTCACTATGTTAAGGTTTTGGTTTCGATCTCATATAGAGTATTTTTTTTTTTTACTTTCTTTTTTTTATTACACTTTCACCCCAAACAAGGCCCATTGCCACTTTGGTGTAGGGGGCTACTATCAGGGAAGCAACTATCGGGGCACTATGTTGGGATTTGGGCAGCAAGATGTCGGTTCACGTTACACTTGAACTTCTGCATGTCAGTACAGTTGGGGAAGCAGGGACCTGAAATGGAATTCCAGAGTCTAGCGGTTCTGAGGAAGAAACTACTACTGTAGTAGAAAGATCTTTTACATCTAGGGATCTCTACTGCGTGGGGTGGAATTTAGCTGCCTGTCGGGTTTGTCGAGGATGTCTAAGTCGTGGGGGCACAAGTGTCTGCAGTTCGTCAGAGCATTCACCATTAAAATACTTGTAGAACAGGTAGAAGGATGCAAAATTTCGTCGATGGTACAGAGGCTGAAGCTTAGATGCCAGTTCAGGGCCTATCAGATTGGCGACTCTCTTTTGAACCTTGTCTAGGAGCGAGAGACTTGTAGCAGATGCACCAGCCCAAATGTGACAGCAATACTCCATACATGGGCGAATGGTGACCTTATAGAGGTACAGGATACTTTCAGGTGTCAGTAGTTTTCTAGCACGGTAGAAAGAGCCTACCTTCTTCGCAGCGGCCCTGGCAATGTTTTCAATGTAATTGTTCCAACTCATGTTTCCTGTGAACGTTAGGCCAAGCAGTTTGAAAGATGTACTTTTAGATAGGGAATCACTGGCCATTGCTATTGGTGGCAGAGAAGGTTTCTGGTAATTATTGAAGGAAACCAGTTTAGTCTTGGCAGCATTGAATGTGACCATCCATTTTTGTTCCCATCCCATTACAGATTGGAGGTCATCCTCTAGTGTTTTTGCCATTTCTTTAGTTATGTGTTTTCCTGCCATGCTTGTTATAGAGTGTGGTGTCATCAGTATATATACCCGTCTCAGAGGAAGTTTTGTCGGGGGAGGTCATTAATAAATATTAAGAACACTAGAGGTCCAAGGTCGCATTTATATCATATTGTTTAGATGTACGACTGTCGAGGACAACCTGGATTATTCTCTTATCTAAGAAGGATTTAATTATGTTAAGTATTCTACTAGTGATACCGTATGATTTAATTTTCCTGAGGAGACCCTCATGCCATACCCTGTCAAAAGCCTTAGATATATCTATAGCCACCGCTCTGCCCTCCCCCGCTTTGTCCAGTGAATGGTATATACGTTCAGAGATTACAGTGAGGATGTTTGCGGTGGAATGAGCTTGTCTAAATCCATATTGTTTGTCAGTCAGAAGTTTAGCATCTTACAAGGAGTGAACTGTTTAGAAAAAATACAATACTCGTAAACACATGTTTCCGTTTCTGTATGAATTAAAATATGCGTTAATGTAATATTGGTCGTCCAGGGTTTCATTAGCAGAACGAAACTTTTGAAATCAGTTTTGTGCAGTTCATTAGCTTACTGCGCCTTCACTAAACGCTGTAGAATTAAATATTATGCGTATTTTATGCTGGGAAATGCCGGGCGGCCTGCTAGTAACAAATAGAATTGTATATTTTTTATGTTTTATTAATACAAACCTGTTTTGCTACGCGAGTGTATATGTTTTGACGAGTGCCAAAATAGACACGCCCCGTTAAGCAGAGAATCCGATTAAAATGGTAACAAAATGAATAAATTCCAAACAAAGATATCACATGCTATTAGTATTAGTAGACCGCCAAATTCATACCTTATACTTCCCTTGCCGCCCTCCATCTTTTAGATTTGTTAAATGTCCGCAATCTTAAATTTTATTGCCGTAAAGTCTGCCAACAACATAATTTTATTGCTTTAAAATCTATGTTCCAAGAAATCGTTTCCTCCTCATTTATAGACTTTACTTTTTGATCCTAGACTTTTACACATCATGCTAAACTCAGATATTAAACCGAGAGATCTTTTTTAAGATTCTGATCGTCCCTTTAAGTGCAAATGTTTGAATCGCTCCTGCACTTGGTTCACTGAGTATATTTGTTACGTAGTTTTTGAAATTCTTTTTCGTGAGTCCAATTGCTCTTATAATAACTCGAATGATTAATATGTATTTATATATGAATGTGAATATATATATATATTTTTTTTTTACAAGGGTGTCACCACTTATCAAGGCCCAGAGGCCACTCGAGGATAAGGGTTAATAGGTATACATTAGTCATTGTGATTTTAGCATAGTAAACAGTGGGAATTTTGAAACTTGGATTACTTAGGGGGACGATTCAATTAGAACTTGTTCACATTGGACTTTTTCTTTTTTTTTTCATAGGTATCAACTCATTATTAAGGCCAAGAGGCCACTCAAGGATAAGGGTTAAAGAGTGTACAGTAGAAATTGGACAATATAATAATCATTAGTAATGAAAATTTGTTAAATTTGATAACTTATATGGAACGGCTCATCAAGAACTTATTTACGTTAGACTTGAAGACAACCATATGTATATGTGTGTAAACTTTCGAAATTTTATCCTATATTTTTATTCAATTTAATATATTTTGCGCAAAGAACCGTGGCGTAACGGATAGAGTACTATGTAAAAAAAAACAAAAAAAAAACAGTACTAACAAACACTTTTCTGGAGGTTGAAGGTTTAATACTCAATGCGGATGATACTAAGAATACAATTGCGAATTACTTAATACGTCTATCCGTCATGGCTGGCGAACGTGAGCAATCTACCCCTACGAGTGAAATAAAGTTCCCCGTTCGAAATTCCGTACAGAAACACAAGTTCGACAGAAAGATTTCCGAGTTCAACAAGATATACTCGAAGAAGGTCGAAGGTTACATCGGCCGAAATGTACTGAAAATAGTGCTAATAATAATAATAATAATCTGAATACTCCCAAACATATAAATATATTGTTTTAGTTGTAGCTTTTCGTATTTTATTCCTTTTTTTTTGTCGGTTTCTTCCTTATACTGTTTTTTTTTTTTTTTTTTTTTTTTCTCTTACAAAACTGATGTCAATTTCATAATCTTATTCAATTGGTCTTTTACGCATCGTCTTTCCCTTCGGTTCTTCTGCTTCTGGCTTTTTAATATTCTCTCTTTTTTATAATTTTTTTCTAACGCATTTACAGATGACCATCTTAGTGCGACACATTTAAATATATATTTCATTCAAAGTTTCTACCTCTAATATAGCGACTGGATTAGTCTTATTAGACTGGGTTTGTGTACGGGAGAGTTGGAGAAATGTAATCAGTTATTTAGGTGATCCGTAACTGTAAAAATGTAATTTGATAAATTTGTGGAGGCCTGTTTCATCTTTAAATGTTTTAAATTCATATTTTATATTCTACGTTTCTACTATCGTCAGTTCTGACTTCCTACTATTTGATTGGATTAGTGTTGACGCGAGATGGATAGAAGTATTGTTTTTTTATGGCATACATATCTTTACACGTCTGATTTTATGTACACGTGATTATAGGGACTTCTTTCAGATACTCTACACCTTTCCAGTGTTGAAAGCTTAACAAGTCTTCGTTTGTTGTTTGAAGTTTAATTACATTTTATGGAGAAATTTTCTTTTCTAGAATTATTCGTGTGGAACATAATACTGCGCGGCTACGTTCCAGCTGGTCGTTTTCAAGTCTTATGTAAACAAGTTTTTGTTGAGCCGTTCTATTAGATAAGCAAATACTTCCAACATTACTGATAATCACGGTGTGGTCTCATCGGCCGCCTGGAACTAATCATCCTCTCGTGGTCTCAATAAGATAAGATAAGCGATGATTCCTCTAGTAAAATAAACATATCTCTAAACCTCTGATTTTATATAAATATGCTGAAACGTTGTGAAAATCACACTCAATATGAGAACAGTAGTCCAATTGATTCCAATAATACAAAACAAACACTAGTTAAGACATTCAATATCGAGACCCCCCATAATAAAACAACAGAAATTAAACCATTCCTGTAATGATTTGTTCTCTGTTGATTGCGTATAACATTGGTTATATACAGTTCTAGCAGGCCCACTCTCCCAGGCTTTTCCTTCTCTCTTTGAGAATAGGTTTGTTTATTGATAATCGCCTGAGACTCCCTATCGGGAATAACGACGGGGTTACACAGGTATTTTTTTTTTTTTTTTTTTTTTTTTGCAGAGCCAGAGTGCTCCTTCTCTTTAGAGCTGACTTTTCAATCCTACTTTTCGTCCCGTGTGTAACAGTTCTCGCGGTGGAAGAGAAATAAATAGCGTCAAGATTGGAAAAATGTAGGGTGCGTGAAAGCCTGGGAAAGTGGACCTTCTGGAACTGTATAGAACCAGCGTTATACTTAAACCAACAGAGAACAGATCATTACAGGGATAGTCTAAATTCTGCTCTTTTTTTTTTTTTTTGTGGGGAGGGGCGAGGGAAAAATTCCGATGTTGAATGTCTTAACTAGTCTTTGTTCGTGTCGAACTCGGGAATGTTTCTGTCGAACTCGGAAGTTTGGACGGATTTTCGAGCGTAACCCTTTATTTACTCCACGGGGGTAGCGTGCTCTTGTTCCGTCAGCCATGACTGGATAGTAATTCTCAATTGTATTTTTCGATCGCCCACACTGAGGATTGAACCTTCAAGCTTCTGTCCGCAAGGATGCGTGGCGCAGTGGTTAGAGTACTTGGAAAAACCAATTGTAAAAAAGTTATATTCTCCTGATGGTTGCAAGTTCAATCCTTAGTGAGGGCGATGGAAAAATACATTTGCGAACTACTTAGGACCTCTATCCAATCATGGCTGATGGAACAAGAGCATGCAACCCCCGTGAAGTAAATAAAGGGTTCCGTTCGAAGTTTCGTCCAAATTCCCGAGTTTGACAGAAACATTCCCGAGTTCGTTAAGATACACCTAAAGAAGGTCGGAGGTTACATCGATCGAAACTTTGCGAAAATCAAACTCAAGATGAGAACAGTAGTCCGATGAATCCAAATAATACGAATAACCATCCTCATCTCAAAAATTCAGAAACGTCATAATCTTTGCTTGTTGCGTGAACTTTGATAACTAGGTGTGACCTCCTTATGTCAAATTATTCTTAGAATTTTATATCTGCTTCAATAATGATTGAGATAATGATAAAATGCTTCTGAAACGACTCATGGTTTCGCCGCCACATTTCTAATCATTCATGAATAAAACAACTGTTATTACTGAACGTTTGCCGTTTTTTGACTGAATTGTACAGCCCCTCTCCTCGCATTCGTCTGCAAAACTAGGAGAGGCAAAATACATGCGCGGTACAGATTATAAAAAAAAGGTCACGTCAATTTTATATGATTGCACTCTTTATTTTTGCTACACCAACCGCTAATTTTAATCCGGACAAAAGAGAGGAAATCCAGATGTGATTAAGCGAGAGGCACACACTGATGAGAAATATAATCGTCTCCCTCGATTTTGTTTTATTTTTCACATTTTCTGTCGTATTTTAGTTGTTTGAAAGATTTAAGATGCCAGGTTGGATATTGTTCTGAATTCTTCGAGAAAATTGACTAATCTCTATATTAATACAATCATGAAAGAACATCATGTGTGTATGTATGCGTGTTTCTCGTGTCAACGTGACTTTGATAATCACACATTGAAATTTATTTCTAATTTACTTCCGGCAGGGCTACCCGATGTTGCCCGGGGCCAAAGTGTAACATTTCTATTAACAATTCTATCTTTTTACCTCTCTCTACCCGTTTCTCCATCTTTATCTCTTTCTCCGTCCCCCGTCCTCCCTTTCTCTCTTCGAGATGCGCATCACCTTGCTCACTTCCCATATTCGCTCTCTTCACGCACCATACAACCACCAACAACAGCACAATTATCGTTACTAGCGTGCTCACTCCCGCTCCTGTAACCATTACTTTCTGAAGCCTATCCCTAGCTTCTGTAATCTCCAGACCGTTTAATCGGGCCTGTAATTCACTCAAATCTATTCGTCTAACTCCTCCCATAGCTTTTGGTAGCTTAAGTCGGGTATGTGGCGGTGAACGATGGATCAGGGTATCCCAGAGGTCAGTGAGGTTAGTCAATTGGTCATTCGCCCACTCTACTTCAGGTGCTTTTAATAAATACCGTCCCTCAATCTGATAATACGCAGGTAATCCTATGCCCCTTCCCCGGGCTTCACAACCCCTGTCCAGTTCTACCATAGTTAAAGGTGGTCCTACCTTGATTATCCCAGCAGCCGTATTACAGCTTACCTTGGACAATTCCAGCTTCCTTTGCGTGGATACCAACCAGGTGCCTTCAGCTATTCGTATAGCCAATGGTAAAAGACCTTCACTTGCCACTTCAACCTTGCAGACGCTATTTATCTCTCTCTCTCATCCCCCTGAAATAACCCCAACACACACAACTCATGATCTCCCGTGACATACAACGGACTCCGTGACCGGCAAATTCCAAGACCATTATTTCGGCATATCCCTGCCTCTTGCTGATTCAACAGCATAAATCTGTCTCTTGCCATATTAAATGCTGACTCCACTTTGTAACTGGCTACCAACCCTAACTTGGGTGTGCCCAGTGAATATGGAACGGGTGGAGTAATAACTTGATAAACCTCGTATTTGGTTCCTCGATCTATCGAATCCTCTTCGATAATTCAAACACAAACATTAATGTTTTATCCTCCAAGAGTTTAATATTCGGGTATATTATTCTACTCCCCCAAAATAGCTCTTGTATCCATTAACGCAGCTATGGCTGACAGCCATCGATCTCCACAACCGTCCTCCAGCTATTTCATCAATGCTATTTTTTTCTTAACCACAAGCAGAGCGAATGGGGTGCTCAGGGCCACCGAAGGTTAACAATTCGCGATTCTGTCTACATCGCGTTACAAAGTTCCCTCCTTCTGCCAGCTACCACTCGCTGCTCTGCTATCAGACCAAACAAAGCGAGGAAAATTCTGTCTGTCAGTACACAACTATTTACAAAAAGTGAAGCACCTTTTTGTCACAGGCTGTTTAAACAACCAATTCAGTTTCAATAAAATTACTCCGTACCCTCGTGGACAGTCAAAATAATAAACAAAACTACAGGAAGCCAAATACGCCTCCTAATTTATCGAATTCCTTTCGATATTTCCCAATACGTTTCCATAATACACTCTTTCTCCGTGTGACACACACACGCTCGTGCAGACAACGACCTCAATTTTGGCATAATTTATCTGTCTCCCCATGGACGATTAATATGATACGCTTCTTCTCTCTCCGTGTGACACACACACGCTCGTGCAGACAACGACCTCAATTTCAACATATGTCTCCTTTTGGACGATTAATAAAAAAAACTACAGGGAGTGGTCCACACGCCACCGGCGTCCTCCCAGGCAGCATGTCCGATTGGACCCGTATCTAGAAATGCACCACGAGGTCACGCAAGGATCGGAAAACTTCTTACTCCCAAAATTCGACTTAAATGCTCCGTAATCCCTTTCAACTAATTACAAAAAAATTAATTCTAAACTGCTTAATATTTAAGTTAACGCTTCGCTATCGCACGAGAAATTCTGTCCTTTTTTTTTTTCATTATTATCTCCAGGTGCGAACATCACGCACCTGATTTACTCGCAAGGGAAAATCCATAAAAAAAATAATAAATCGCTTTTCGCGGACAAATTGGGTGTGCTTAATTTAGTTATCACTTCACTCATTGATATTAATAATTCCATCTAATTCCTGCTAAAAGTGCGGCCTCTTAACTCTGTTTACCCCTGTTCGTAAGTTTTCTATGTATATCATCTATCCACCGCCTAGGACTATCCTCATATCTCGCAAATAAGAAATCCTTCCTGACTGAGGCAAAATTCAAATTCCTCCAAAAGCCAGTTCAATCGCCGAAATGACTGCTTCTAATTATTCTCAACTGAACTCAACTAAAATTTGTTCAGTTTATTAAGCGAAATCCCTCCATACTGAGGTAACAAAAACCATTTTTCTTTTTTTTATAAATTAATTCAACTTCTCTCCTTCATCGTAAAAAGTTATTTCCACCCTGACCTCTGCCACAATCACAACCGTTTCAGACGTGACCCCTCCTTGTTGTTATAATGCCCGCATCACGTCGGGTTATCTGGCGCTACCCGGGAAATAATTAGCTATCTCAGCGTAGTTGTAAAGCTCCTCAATGGGGGATTACGTCACACAATGCTGAATGTAACCATGCTGAATGTAACAATGCTGAATGTTACAATGCTGAATGTAACAATGCCGTATGTTCCAATGCTGAATGTTCCAATGCTGAATGTTACAATGCTGAATGTAACAATGCTGAATGTTATAATGCTGAATGTAACAATGCCGAATGTTACGATGCTGAATGTAACAATGCTGAATGTTACGATGCCGAATGTTACGATGCAGAATGTTACAATGATGAACGTTATAATGCTGAACGTAACAATGCCGAATGTAACAATGCCGAATGTTACAATGCCGAATGTTACAATGCCGAATGTTACGATGCCGAGTGTTTAACAAGAAAGCATCAACGATTATTTTTTAATTTTTGGTATGCTTCCATCGGAACTTGTGAGGAAAGAACTCTCACACACACATACGCACAAAGTGACTTTTATATAATAATAGTAATAATAATAGTAGTAGTAGTAGTAGTAGTAGTAGTAGTAATAATAACAATAATAATAATAATAATAATAATAATAATAATAGAGATATTGCTGCTGGATTAGACTAGGTTTGTATTCCGAAGAGTTGGAGAAATATTATCAGTTATTTAGACAATTCGTAATTGTGAAAGTGTTATTGTAACAAATAAATGTTTTTCTTTCTTTCTATATTTCTTGTAGTAATGCTTTCTTTATATTTTACGAAAACGGATCGATTCTTAGAATAGTTCGAATCATCGACTTTTACTCAATTCCGATGCTGTTTCAAATTCGATAAGCGTGGTAGACCAGAAGGAAGTATCATTTTAAAAAATAGCATTAGAACACTTGAGTCAATGCAATGCATATTGCTAGCATATGTCCAGGATTATTCTCACAGTCGACACACTCATAAAGTGTTTCTGTATAGTCCCTATTTGCATGCTGCCCTCTCACGAGGGGCGAAATTAGGCACAAATTAAAATCAACTAAAAGCTAAGTCTGTAGTCGAGAACGGCACAAAGGCTACCTTTTCATTAATTGTTACATCAAGAAAAAAGGGCGCCACTTGCCCTTGATCTTCCCCTTACAGTGCTGAATATTTAACAAGGGAGCATCCAGAATCATTTTTAAGTTTTTGATGTGACTCGATCGAGGATTGAACCCCGGTCTCCCGGCCCATGATCAAACATTCTTACCATTATGCTTTATGCCCAGTCGCCAAAAAGACGGTGTTTAATGTTCCGCAAATCGAACTCCCTAATAGGGGGTACTCTAAATTGAAACAAAATTAAATTTGCTTCAGTCTAGAAGGATTTCTCCTTTATTTGTCAAAGACAAAAATATGTAGCAATCGCATATTAAAATAACGATCTATTTTCTCCCGTTAATTAATTTCCCCTTACTGCTGAGCGATTCGGTCACACACTGACCAATCAGCTGGCAGAACGCATTGGTTCATTTGTCCCCTAAGAAACTTCTATAGCTCCTTTGGAAACCTCGGTCAGTTAGCATTGGGAACCCGGCAAGCAACAAAAATAGACTTCTTTTCTTTCTCTTTCGTCTCTGTCCACTGGACATTCCACCATGGACGGTTTTCATTGAAGATAAGTGCTGGCTTAGCTGGACATCTCAAAGAACTGCTGTCTGAGTTATATCCCAAAAGAACTTTCTGTTCTTTATTTTTACACTCAGACACAGTTCAACATTCGACCTATAAAATAAACCTTTCGTTATTTGGTTTTAAAAGAGACTAGCCGGACGCCCAGCGTTGCGCAATCATACAATACGCTAAATCATGATATTTTGATTTATGTAGATTGCGTATATATTATTATTGAATCCATCCTCGATTGAATATTAGATATTACGAAGAATAATTTGCCCGGGGGGGGGGCTAATTCGCAATAATAATAATAATAATAATAATAATAATAATAATAATAATAATGTCGTTCATCAAATTCCGTCCGTGTTTGTTCACAATATCATATCAGCTGATATTTGGGATTGACGATGAATGCCCTGGAAAGTAATTTCTGATTAATGTTTAGTTTTAAAATATGCAAACGGAGAAATGATTTGCAGCGATTTTAAATGG
>NC_136494.1:121081234-121096234 GCF_053919585.1 Euprymna scolopes
GCAGCTAAACCAGCTGCCAACATTGTCCTGCCTTTTATTGAGACCAGCCGTGAGCTCTTTTTAGTATCCTCGTTGTTCCCTTAAGTGCAATTGTCTGGATCACTTTTGCACTTGGTTCACCAGAAATATTAGTTAGGTAGGACTTCAGGTTCTTCTTCATAAGCCCTGTGGCACCTATAATAACTGGTATGATTGATATCTCCCTGAGATTCCAGTTTCTTTTCATATCATACATGAGACCTTGATATTTGGTCTGTTTCTCCCTTTCAGCTCTGTTCAAACCTCCATTATTCGGGACACTCTCTTCAACCAAAGTTGCCACTCTCTCTCTCTGACTTATGTATGTATATTTATATATATATATATATGTATAAATATACATATTTATACATATATGTATGTATACACACACACACACACACACATATATATATATATATATATATATATATATATATATATATATATATATATATATATATATATATAAAATAAAAGTTATACATTTGGATTTTACCGTCACTGGATTATTTATCTTCCACCAGACTATCCATTCATGTGTAATCACCTTTTTCTTCACCATATTCCCTCTGCTTCACTTTTTTTGTTTTCAAGTAAGATCTTTGACTTACTTGTTGTTTCATCAAATACTTTTGCATGCAAAATTCGATCCCTCATTTTGCTAATTCCTCCCCTCTGATGAGAAAGAAAGTATTTCTTCGAAACTCCGCGGATTAAGGACTATCTACTTATCTAGTGTGTCCTTTTCAGATTAAATATGTTTTTAACTCATTTCAATGTGTTTTTTTAACATGTTTTATTAACTGTTTGCTCGTATATATATATATATATATATATATATATATATATATATATATAAGGAACTTTGTGTGTCTCTTAGATCGGCCCCTCTAAAATATTTGTCCTGTCCGATGTTTATGAAATTTTACACAAATGTATGTATCTGGCAATGTTCTCAGATAGTTTTTATCAGAATGTTTTAGATAAGTATCGATAATCGGTAATCGAAAATGCCATGAAACATGAACAGTCGATTTTTGCTACTGTTAACACCTCATACAGCCTAACATCACAAATGCATTTGAGCAGTTTTATTACCACATAAGTAGAAAGGCCCGACATATTAAATCAACTCTGTTTTTTTTTATATGACAGGGGCGCGTTCAAAATGAACGGCTCTGTTTAGAGCACAACTGAAGCATGGTACTTGACTTTTTTATTTTAAACTTTAATGCTAGCTATTATATATATATATATATATATATATATATATATATATATATACCCTTATCCCTGAGTGGCTTCCGGGCCTTGATAAGTGGTGATCACTGTGTAAAAAAATATATATATATATATATATATATATAAGTTTATAAAATCAACGGTAGGTTCTGTAAATGTAAACAACAATGTATTATGAACCAAGTCATTGTGGTTCCCAACTACAGCAGGCAATCAATCGATTTGATTGAAAAATGGCCGATTTCCCCAATTTCGCCAACACTTTGTCAGGAAAAAGGGAGGTTCTTATATATATAACGATTCCAGTAAAAACTCAGAAACCTCTCCTAAAGATGGTTGCATACCAATCTGGCCAAAACGTTTTAAAATGCCTATTGTAACCCCCTTCCCTTTTCTGACCATGTCCTCACCTCAAAAATGGACACCCCCTTCTTGTCCCACTGGGCACAAACGGCTTCTCACGAATTAACATTTACGACTGCTACTAACTACCATCAGCACAACCAAATCTTACACATTCTCCTAGCGAAGTCTTGACGAAAGACGAAAAGCAAAAAAAAAAAAAAAAAAAAAAAAAAAAAAAACGCGACATGCTTCGAAGAGACAAAGAAAACTATGAGACAATTATTAATACCTTTGATTTATACACAAGAACACCATCAGAAAATATAACAAAGGTATAACTCAACAAAAGCTCTCTGTTGTCTTTAACAATGTTTGTTTAAATGAAAAAATGCTGCCTAAATATACAATATATATATATATATATATATATATATATATATATATATATATATATATATATATATATTGACGGCAACGGTCAAATAGTATATTCCTTTGGTAATTTAATGGTAGAGGACTAAAAACATTAATTTCTTTTACGCCTAGCCATAACGTTCCGTTGTACCGAGAAATCCCAATATTCAAAAGTATCCACTACCCACGTTTCCTATTTTGATATTCTAAATCCTTCGGAAGTTTCACGCTTGTTGCTATTTTTACAACTGCTCCTAGTAAAGCCGGCTGATTTAATTTATCAATCGATGGGGAAATCCAAGGTCAGATCGTGAAGTGCGTGCGTTTCTTATCAAGTCAACGAAACGCTGTAATGTCTACTTAAAGCAGTTTGTATCACAAGCGAAGTTTTTCAGTGAGCATGATTTTTGTTGTTGTTTTTTTTTTTTTGCGATTACGTGCTTGTGAGGATTTGATGGTGATTGCTTAGAAAAACAACAGAATGAACCCTGCGAAGGTCACATTCATTTGGGAATCTTTCTTTTTAAAAAAGTCAACCTTTTCAAACGATTGCGTAAAACAATATCTTTTTACAAGGTGGTTACCACTTATCAAGGCCCGGAATCCACTCAGGGATAAGGGTTATTGTAAGTACAGTACGTTAGTGTGGATATTTAAAGTGTCTACTTATGCTGAGGTTTTGGGATTTATGGAACAGGTCGGCATATTTGGTTAGAGCAGTACAGAGAGGGAAAGTAAGAGAGACAGAAAAATTTCCGACATCTCAGACTACTGTTTACCAAGTACTACTGACCTTTAAAGCAGCTTTTTCTTCACCCTTTGTCAGAAAAATCACTCATTTGCATGAGGACAGAGGGACAAAAAAGGAGAAGCGAGAGTTACTGGAGCTGCCGATAACACATCCACTGTATTATCTACTCTCCATTTCTACTATTAATTCAATATCGTTATAGAAATAGAAGTCTGCTAAATATTTCAAGTTAGCCCCCCCATGCCATTTTAATTCACTTCCATTCATTATTATTTAATGTCCGCTGAAAACACTTTTCCCTTTGTTTTATTTTTAATCATTTTCCTCCAAAGAAGGCATATTTCAACTTAGAACATAAAGAGATACTATTCGTAATCGTGTCTAACAGGGAACCGTGGGGAGTTGAGCATTGTTCACATTACAGTTAAAATTCTGCAGATTAGTGCAGTCAGGAAAGAAGGAAACAGGGAGGGAATTTCAAAGACTAGCAGTCCGAGGGAAGAAACTATTAGAGTAGAAAGCTTTCCAGCATCTAGCGACAGTGAAGAAGTAAGATTTGAAATGTGTCTACTATTTTGGATCGTGTCTAACAAGGTACTATGGGGAGTTGAGCAGCGAGATTCTTGTTCACATTACATTTAAACTTCTGCAGGTTAGTACAGTCAAGGGAGCAGAAAACAGAGATGGACTTCCAAAGTATTAGTTCGAGGAAAGAAATTATAAGAGTTGAAGGCTTTCCGGCATCTAAGGACCTCAACTGTGTAGGGCTGTTATTTTGTTGATTGTGGGATAGTAAAGAGTGTGTACGTCGATGAGTGAAAAAATGTTATGAGTTCATTAGTGAATTTTCGATTACAGTACTTGTAAAACAGGTATAGGAATGCGACATTGCAGCGATGGGACAGATTTTAGAGCTTGGACGATAGTGCGAATTTGAGACTCGTTTTCACACGCTGTCTTTTAGTCTATTTTTGTTATTAATCTCATCTGGCAATTTGCACCGTAAATATTCTACTTGCTCTATTTCTCCGATGTTACCCGGGTGAAGTCATTGCTGGACGGGAGAACTTGGAGAAAATAATCAAAATGACAAATACATAATCCAAATAAAAGATCATAAGTTTTTAGAAATTAAATTATTTTTAAACAGGATTTTTAAGCCTACTTTTAATACGTTATATTATTGCAAATTTAACTTCAATATTTTATCGATCGAAAGTAAATTACAAAATAATAATATGTAAGTTACGTAGTTGCGATAAACTCACACATAGAAGTGGTAACATATTTTATTAATATAGAGCATGTAAAACAACTTAAGGCCCGTGAGCCAAATCTGGTCTACGACGGCTTTTTTGTGGCACACAGAAATATTTGATAAGGATTTGTTTCAGGAGAGCACATGGTGAAATGATAAAGTTGTCGCCCTAAAGAAAACAAAACTACAGCTTTATTTTAAAACTTTTATTGAAAAAATCAATTCAGGTAACTTGATTATGTAGTAGAGCTGACGTCTATTTAATGTAGCCGCCTTCAGCCTCAATCACCTCCTCGATAAGGGAGCATGCCTGTTCCACATGTGCCAGCGGAGCTCAGCGAATACTCGGCAGATGGCGTTGATAAAGTTGGCTTTGGTGCCGTGGGAGGTCATGTTGGTGATGTTCTTGACGTATGACTAAACGAAGTAGTCCAGCAGGTTCAGGTTGATGGGGGAGTAAGCAGTAAGAGAAGGTTACAAAGTTGAAGCACTCCTTCTAAAGTCAAGCCTTGATCTTTTTGGACTTGTGGGCCGGCGCCGAGTCCTGCTGCCACACCAAGGGTCTGCCAGTGACCACCTGATTACATAGGGGATCATGATACTCTTCAGCACATTCAGGTACATTTTGGTCTTGACTTTCAAGACGACTTCGAACATGTGAGGTGGCATGATGTGGCCCTTACTTGAAACTACATCAAAGACCATAACTTTTTTGTATCATCCTCAGAATGTTCCTGTTATACGTAGCAATTCAGCGATACATTTTGAGGGTATTGCCAATGGTCCTGTTATAACGTGGATCAGTAGAGAGTATGAGGTGTACAGCGGCGCATCTCCAATCTTACTCGTTGAACATCGTGTCACTTTTAGACACAATAGAAGGCTCCTATCGCTCTTGGGATTTGTACACAACTGGCCAACTAGTAAATGGTCTATAACAAAAACGAAAACCAGTTTTCATTAAACGGAAATGGAATGGTGTCATTTTTTCTAGTACGACACTTTTATTGTTCCACCTTGTATTTAAAATCGGAAACACCTATGAAATGAATGAATATGTAAGTGGTTAGGTATTGTCCGAAAAATCACTGGAGGGTTGAAAATCTTTGTCAGTTTATCATTAATTATTTTTTATTATTATTATTTCAGATATTTTACAGATAATATTTTGGAAATTGATTATGGATAAGTAAAGCATTGAACAGCGTAGGCAAATGATGAATTTTTTTTTTACCAAAATCAGGGATCAATTGTTTTGGCTCAAATAGCTTATCGACGGCATTTTCATGTAAGAGATAGCCCAAGTCACAACACAATTCGAATCATTGTGCGCCGATTTGAAGATCCAGGAGCTGTACTTGATCTTTCGCGAGTTGGCAGACCTCGAAGCGTCATCACAAATGAAAATAGGGAAAAAGCGCAAAAGAGCGTTGAGTAACATGTTGAAACATCGATTCGACGATGTTGCACACAACTTGGGACAAGTCGAAGCTCATTACATAATATTCTACACAGTTTAAAACTTTTTCCTTATAAAGTGCAGCTTGTTCAACACTTGAAGCCTGAAGATATCCAAACAAGGGTTCAATATGCAGTTCAAGTCCAAGAACTTGTCCGAAATGACCCCAATTTTCTGCAAAAATTGATTATGTCAAATGAAGCGTATTTTCATTTTAATGGATTCGTTAACGAACAGAATTACAGATTTTGGGGCTCTGAAAATCCAAGGGCAATTCATCAAAAGCAGTTGCATCCCATAAAGTGCACTATATGGTGTGCAGTAACAGAGAAGATTATTGGACCTTTTTTATTAATTTGTTGAAGATCAAGACGAAAATGCTCTCATGGTTACTGGAGAGAGATACCGGACTATGATTAGAGATTTCCTGCGTCCACAAATTCAAAATAGGCACAGATTATGGTTCCAACAATATGGAGCACCGGCACATACGATAAGAGACACCATAGAGCTTTTCAGGCAATGCTTTGGCGACAACATTATCTCTCGCTATGGCAATGTCAAATGACCTCCACGTTCTCCAGACTTTACTAACCCCGACTTATTCTTGTGGGGATATCTTAAAGTAAGAGTCTACGTTAACAAACTCAAAGCCCAGCAAAAATTGAAAAACATCAGGAACGAAATAAGGGAGTTACATTGCAGTCCAGAGATTCTGCAATCTGCCATGGATAATGTTTTGGAAAAAGGACAAATATGCTGCGCTGAAAATGGATATTTAAATGAAATTATTTTTCATAAATAAGATTGTTTAAATTTTGCATTTTTTTAAATAATTTTCAAATGTCTTAGTCAGATTGTGTTAAAATTACAGAAAGATATCATAAAAAATAATGAATCTATTTAAGTTCAAAAACTATTCAGTGACTTTTTTGGACAACCTGTACTTAAAGTTCTGACACTTCTCCAAGTTTAGAAAACTTAATTTGGCTCAGACACAAACAAAAGTTGCCGATGCATGATATAAAGATTAGCCAGACCAAATCAATTGGTTAATAAATCTAATCTTTTGAGAACTGCGCCGAGAATAACCTTCTAGATCGAAGGGAAATATTTAAAAAAAATGTCCGTCATAGTTAGAAATGTCATCGACGCACTTCTATAATTATCACGTAGAACAAATCGAACGAGTCAACAATTTAACTTTCTCACAATCATAATTTCTTATCAATGATCATTTGAAGAAAATGAGTAATGCGCGCTAAAAATAACATTCTCATCGAACACATTCATCTCGCCAATATAAAGAAAAGAGTTTAAAGCAAACGAGGAAAGTAGGAATTGTTTGATGAGTGTAAATTAGACACTAATATTCAGTCACCTTTTTTTATTTACTTTATTGCGTTCTTCTTTTGATTCTCACCTTCTCATGTAACCTGTTTAAAATTTGCAAATGAATGCGAGTGGGGAGGAGAGGGAGGGAGAGTGATGGAATAAAAAAAAAAGATGCAGGAGTTTATTTGAAAAGTAGCATGACTGAGAATACGTAGAATGTTTGTAACTCTTCCATATTCTTGTTGACGCCATCGAGCAACCTCAGTTACACACACACATACACATTCACATTTATATATACATATAATAAGATTAATAATTATCATTATTATTATCATTGTTATTATTATTTAATTTTAGGTAAATAAATTACATGGTTACGACAAAAACAAAGCTATTATTTCGGTCAACTGATTATCTTCATCGGGTCACCTGAACTTCTCCTTAACGTCTTAAAATGAAAGCTAAAGGAGGAGCATGTCTCTTTGAAATCAGAAGTTTAAGTCACGTGATAAATGCCATCAGTTGACCGAACCAGTAGTATTTTTATACCATGTAATTTGTTTACCAAAAAGTAAATAAAAACATATACATGTAGCTTTTTTAATGAGAAGTATCAAGAACATCATTAAATTCAGTTTTTTTTATTTTTTTTTTTTTGCTTTTGTGTATTTAGATCTGGAATAATAATAATAATGATAATAATAATAATAATAATAATATGTGTGGGTTTATTCAATTATAGTTAACCTTATAGATATAGATATATTGTGTGTATATATATATATTATATATATATATATATTATATGTTATACATATATATTAGATATAGATATATATATTATATGTTATATATATATTAGATATATATATTATATATATATTACATATCGATATATATATATACTATATATATTGTATATATATTCGATATAGATATATATTAGATATAGATATATATTATATATATTAGATATAGATATATATATATTATATATATATATTATGTATAGATTTATATTATATATATTATGTTATATATATTAGATACAGATATATATTATATATATAATATATGGTTTATATATAAGATATATATATATTATAAATGTTATATATATTAGATATTGATATATATTATATATATAATATATGGTTTATATATTAGATATATATATATATATTATATATATTATATATATTATATATATTATGTATAGATATATATTATATATATTATGTTATATATATATATTAGATATAGATATTTATATATTATATATATTATATATATATTAGATATAGATATATATATATTATATATATTAGATATAGATATACATTATATATATTATATATATATTAGATATAGATATATATATTATATATATATTAGATATGGATATATATCATATATATTAGATATATATATATATTATATATATATTATATATATATATTAGATATGGATATATATAATATATATTAGATATAGATATATATTATATATATAAGATATAGATATATATTATATATATATTATATATATTTTGATATAGATATATGTATATATGATATATATATTATATATATTTTGATATAGATAAATGTATATATGATATATATTATATATATTTTGATGTAGATATATATTTATATTATATTATATATTAGATATAGATATGTATATATATTATATATATAATATAGATATATAGATATATAGATATATTCTATATGTATTATATATATAGAAGAAGATATATATATATTATATTTATATTATATATTTATAAGACATATATATATATATTAAATATATATTATATATCTATATTTGATATTGATATATATATTCTTTAATTATTATATATATAGATATACATGTTATATATATATATATTGTATGTATATGAGATATAGATATATATATCATGTATATGTATATATATATTATATATTATATATATAAGATATATATAGATATATTATTTATATTATATGTATATTAGATATATATGTATATTATTTATATTATATGTATATTAGATATAGGTACATATATATATATTATATTGTATATATATTAGATATATTTATATATATATATTCTATATTTTTTATATATTAGATATACGTATGTATATTATGTATATTATATATATTATATATATATATATATTCTATATGTATATTAGATATAGAATTGTATACTATATATAAATATTAGATATAGATATATATATTATATATATATTTGATATATATATATTAGATATAGATATTATATATATTAGATATATATATATATATTATATATATTAGATATATACATATATATATATATATTATATATATATTGGATATATATATATTATATATATTGGATATATATATATATATATAGTATATATTGGATATATATATTATATATATTAGATATAGATATATATTTAATATATATATATATTAGATATAGATATATATTATATATATATTAGATATAGATATATATATTATATATATATGATATAGATATATATAATATATATATTAGATATAGATATATATATTATGTATATATAAGATATAGATATATATATTTTATATATATTAGATATAGATATATATATATATGTATTATATATATATATATTAGATATAGATATATATATATTAGATATAGATATATATATTATATATATATTAGATATAGATATTATATATATATTAGATATATATATATATTATATATAATAGATATAGATATATATTATATATATATTAGATATATATATATATATATATATTATATATTAGATATAGATATATATATATTATATATATATTAGATATAGATATATATGTATATATTGGATATAGATATATATATTATATATATATTAGATATAGATATATATATGTATATATTGGATATAGATATATATATATTATATATATATTAGATATAGATATATATATTATATATATATTAGATATATATATATTATATATATATTAGATATATATATATTATATATATATTAGATATAGATATATATATTATATATATATTAGATATAGATATATATATTATATATATATTAGATATAGATATATATATTATATATATATTAGATATAGATATATATATAATATATATATTAGATATAGATGTATATATTATATATATAAGATACAGATATATATTATATATATATAAGATATAGATATATATATTTTATATATATTAGATATAGATATATATATATGTATTAGATATAGATATATATATATATTAGATATAGGTATATATATATTAGATATAGATATATATATATATTATATATATTATATATATATTATATATATATTATATATATTAGATATAGATATATATTATATATATATATATTAGATAGATATATATATATATTATATATTAGATATAGATATATATATTATATATATATATTAGATATAGATATATATGTATATAATGGATATAGATATAAATTATATATATATTAGATATAGATATATATATATTATATATATTAGATATAGATATATGTATATATTGGATATATATATATATATATATTATATATATATTAGATATAGATATATATATATTGGATATAGATATATATATATTATATATATATTAGATATAGATATATATGTATATATTGGATATAGATATATATATATATTATATATATATTAGATATAGATATATATGTATATATTGGATATAGATATAAATTATATATATATATTAGATATATATATATATATATATATTATATATATATATTAGATATAGATATATATGTATATATTGGATATAGATATAAATTATATATATATTAGATATAGATATATATATTATATATATATTAGATATATATATATATATATATATATTAGATATATATATATATATATATTAGATATAGATATATATCATATATATATATATTAGATATAGATATATATCATATATATATATATTAGATATAGATATATATCATACATATATATATTAGATAAATATATATTAGATATATATATATATATTAGATATATATTCTTTATAGATATATATAATTTAGATATAGATATAGATATATATATTAGATATAGCTATATATATATATATATATATATATATATATATATATATATATATATATATATTAGTGTTAAGACGATTAATCCGAATCCACAAATATGGTGCTATTTGAATTGAAAAAATGATGCCTATTTTCCGATGCAAAAACGATTCTTTTAATTGTCTTGTTATTTATATTTATTTTTTATTTACATTTTTGGTAATAATGATAAAAGCTTAAATATTTATTGATTTTACAGCTAAAATCGATAGATCATCCTCTACATGCGTAATTTTACGTTTTAGAAAATATCTGCAGATTTTACACGTGTTTTTTTTTACAAAAATTAGGGAAAATTACAACTTCAATGTTACATATTTGGAGATTCATAAAAAAATCAGAATTGGAATCGGTAATGGTATCGGAATTGCGAATTTAGTACGGAATCTGTAATTGTATCGGAATCGATAAAAATATTGGGATCGTCCCATCACTAACATATATATATATATATATATATATATATATATATATATATATATATATATATATATATATATATATATATATATATATATATATACTCGGGGTTTTTTTTATATTCAAAAGTAATGGACTAATGAATTCAACGAGGTTGTTAGATAGTTCTCAATAAAAAGCGCTGATAATGCTTGTTTATTGTTATATAAACATGCTCACATCCTGCTGCTACAAATAGCCACTTGTTTAAATCTATATATAAATAAAAGAAAAAAATAATAATGATAAAACAATATTAAAATTAATTATAATAATAATAATAATAGTAATAATAAAATAATAATAATAATAATAATAATAATAATAAAAAACAGAAAAAAATTAATATTTATTATCTTTTTAATATAACATATTTTATTATTATTATTATTATTATTACTATTATTTTATTATTACTATTATTATTAATAATAATTTTAATATTGTTTTATCATTATTTTTTTCTTTTATTTATATATTTATTTAATAAAAACGCGAAAACTTTAAACTTATATCATTTAGTATAAAGGGCTTAATTAATTGTAGACGTATGTTTGAACTGCGTTGATATTACTCGTGGACATATGTGAGATGATAAATATGTTGATTGGATACATTCGCTGTCTTTTTGACATGTTCATTTCTAACGCTTAGATTGTATTTTCTGTTGGTATTTGTAATAACGTCTCATTACTGAATTGTATAATTGTTCATAAATTGGTTGACACGCAGATCTTTTTCTTTTTCTATATACTGTCAAATTCTTACATTCTCTCTTTCTCTCTTTAACTATATCTCATCATTCTTTCTTTTCCCTTCTAGTCCTTATTCTCTTTATAATAACCATTTATATCTTTTTTCTTTTCCTCCCCATATTATATATATTTTTTTTCTCTCTATTTTCTTTCTCTATTTATTTTCTTCCTCTATTTCTTTTTGTAATCACTCTCTCTCCATTATAATATTTTAACTTTATTTAAATTGCCCCTCCTTCTTTACATCTTATAATTAAAGTTCTGTGTTTTAAGTTTTTTAACTCCAAATTTTAAAGAGTTCCTACCTAAAATAAAAATCCATTATTCATTAAACTTTTGAATAGTCAAGTCGCTGCCTGATGATATCTGTTGTTTGATTGAAACAAGTGGCTATTTGTAGCAGCGGGATGTGAGCATGTTTATATAACAATAAACAAGTATATATATATATATATATATATATATATATATATATATATATATATATATAACAACCTTATCATAGAAGCCTTGTAAACAAATATTCTTCCCTACAAATAAATCTCTTCACTTACCTCAAAAACATCTCTACAACATTAACATTAGCTTATAGTTGTGGGGACCCACCTTTCCACTAAAGATGAACTCTTCCAAATTGTATAAATTAACTGAGTTTCTACGACTCTCGGGGTTGACAGTGTACTTTCATAGTCCGCCTGCTTGGCGATACTTACTACGACGGTTGCTCTTTGTATATACTGCTTTTTTTTTCAATATATTTTACCTTTTCCAACTGATCTCCGTTTTACCTTAGTGACCTTACCTTTACCAGTAATGAACCTTACCTTTACCAATAATGAACATAATTAATAGTTGAACTTTATGCATTGGCATGACGTGTTTTACCTAGTGTGTTTGCTTTTTAGAATTTATGCAAACCGGGCCTCTCAAAAATAGACGACCTAAAAGTGCATCATACGTCAGATTCATAGACGACATCTTGATTTTCCTTCTGAAATCCTCTAAAATAGATAACATCATTGAAAACCCAACCAAAATAGAACCCCTCATTAAATTTACTTTGGAAAAAGAAAATAATTCCATAGCTTTTCTTGATATTCAAATAATGTTATATTTATTTATTAGGTGGGAAACGTTTCATATGTGATATAGTCGTTGGTTAGATATTAAAACAGTTATATTGTATTGAGAGAGGTATTATTCTTATAACACCATCCGATATAAACGTATATATTGTATGTATTGTTTAGCCAGGGGATATGATATCGACGTATAAACTGAGTCCTGTTGTATCAGAGAGTTATCACACGGATATATTTTACAGTTCATATTTACATAAGATATCATTTTTTATAAGAAGAATAATACATGCTTCATACCTTTCTTTCTTCAAGAGTTCTTTTATCTTCACTGCTGAGCTCCATGATGAAACCTGAAATCACCAACACCATAACCAAAGACTGAAGGAGCCTGCAATGTGTGTGTGTGTGTGTGTGTGTGTGGGTGTGTGTGTGTGTGAGAGAGAAAGAGAGAGAGAGAGAGTGTGTGTTTCATTGAACAGCAGGGATAATTACTTTTTTGTTTCTTTTGTGATCTGTTTTTTTTTCCACTTGGCGGACCAATGTCGAACGTTCTGTTCGAGTGCAAAAAGAAATTTGCCATAATCGCGAGGTTTTCGACTTCCGTAAGTCGTCTTCAGACGAACGATGAATTACAAAGTGCGTTTGGTGAATTTATTTAAAATGTAGATCAAATTTTTTTTAATCGTTAAAAGCACACGCGTGCGCAGGTTACAATGTGGGACGGCTAAAATGGCAGTGTTTTTTAATTATATGTTTCTAAATGCGTTTTTTTGGGGGGAGGGGGAGTCCTGTGTGACGAGATGTTGGTAGATGGAGCTGTAAGGACATGCAAACCGGCGAGATATGTCATGTTAATGTACGAGGTATTTGGGGAGAGACATTCCCCTATAATACATTTAAAAACATACACGGCGTTGTTAGTTTTTAGTAAATTGTTGCCGGGTGTCGAGTTATTGTTTATTAATAAATGTATGGTTTAAATTTGTTATAATAAATGATGAATCAAAGCTTAGAATGTTTTTAGTAGTGGAAATGTGTTTATTCACGATATTTTTTATTATTTTTTCGTCAATTATATAATTAGTGTGCATTTGATTACAGTAGAATATGTTGTTGTTGTTCTTCTTCTCCTTCTTTTTTTTATAACATTTTCACCCCAAACAAAGCACATTGCCACTTTGTGTAGGGGCTACTATCAGGGACATAAGCTACAGGGGTACTATATAGGGGGTTGGGCAGTAAGATGTCGGATTACGTTACACTTGAATTTCTGCATATCAGTACAGTTGGGGAAGCAGGGTCCCGGAAGGGAGTTCCAAAGTCTAGCGGTTCTGGAGAAGACACTACTGGAGTAGAAAGCTCTCTTACATCTAGGGATCTCTACTGTGAAAGGGTGGGATTTAGCTGCTTGTCAGGTCTGTCAGGGATATTTACGTTGAGGGGGTACAAGTTCTTGCAGTTCGTCAGAGTTCTTCTTCTTTTTATTATTATTATTATTATTATTATTGTTATTATTATTGTTATTATTATTATCATTATTATTATTAGTGTTATTATTGTTATTGTAGTTATTATTATTATTGTTATTATTATTATTATTATTGTTATTATTGTTATTATTATTATTATTATTATTATTATTATTATTATTATCGTTTTGTAATAGCGGGTAAAGTTGATCGACGATATGAGTTGGGAA